>NW_017678197.1:0-23544 GCF_001879085.1 Nicotiana attenuata
GTAGGCTTTGGATCGATGATCTTTGAGTTGGTCCATCTCATAATTCAGGCAGGAAGTCAAGAATTAGGCATTTTTCTGATGTATTTGTTACTGTGGTTTGTAATAATTTGTAAAGATTGCTCGGGGTTGGCTAGTGAAACAGGGTTGGGGTAACTATGCATGCAAAAGGGGTAGAAATCATGCCTATAGGTTCATTGCAATTCTGCATATTCAAATTCATATAGAAATCATGCCTATAGGTCTATTACAATTCTTCATATTCAAATACATATAGAAATCATGCTTATAGCTCTATTACAATTCTGCATATTCAAATACATATAGAAATCATGCCTATATGTCTATTCTAATTCTGCATACTCAATACATGAAGAAACCATGTTTGTAGGGTGTTCTAATATTCAGCATGCCCATAAGGTTTTTTAAAAAAAATAAAGTTTCACATTTTAGATACCATGTCTATAGGTTTAAAAGCAATTTATACATTAGACACCATGTCTATAGGTTTTAAAAGAAGCTCTGCATTAGATACCATGTCTATATGTTTTAAAGTCAATTTCTACATTTAGATACCATGTCTATAGGTTTTAAAAGCAATTTCTGCATTAGATACCATGCCTATAGGTTTTAAAACAAGCTTCTGCATTCAGATACTACTTTTATGAGGTTTAAAATCAGCAATGTATAGAAAGCACGCCTATAGGAGCTTCTAAATGAATCTGATTCGTTTCGCTTAATGCTAGCTATAAAATCAGCAATAATATGTACTTTCACCTGCAGAACCTATAATCAGTTTGTTAATTCTGCCTCTCTTTTGACAATCTGAGTCCTTCACTTAACCAAATTTTAGCAAGCATGCATGTTGGGTTTCAGATAATTCATTCCGAGTTCTTACTGTCTCATCGCCTTCTAAATTTAGTAGATATCATGTCTATAGGACCCCGTCTTAACACTTAGGCAAGCCATAGGGTAAAACTATAAACTAAATATGTTTTAACAATTTCAACCAGTAGGCAGGCCTGATTCGGGCTTCTTATCTGAGTTATGTAATGAGCCAGTCTGCCTCAACTCTTAAATTCTCTCTCATATTTAGTATTTAATCAGACCTAAACAGTATGTGAATGTCATGCTAATTATGTGCTTTTCTGTTCAAGGAGGAGTAATTGAGCCCCTGTTTGTTTATATGCTTTTCCTCCCAAAATGTGCTATATGTGTTTTGTATGTCGCCTTAGATTTTTACCTTTCAAAACTTCAAATAAGCCCAATATCCCTCCTCTTTTAGGATTAGTAGTCCTAAGTGCCTCCACGACTGATAAGATTAGGGCGGGTAATAGCATGTAATAAGTAATCGAGACCATTCCGCGCTTTAATACCTTAACGGGATGGGAAGGGTAGATATGGATATGATGACCACGCGATAATGTCACGTGTAGCCCCTCATTGAGGAGTGATTACTGGGCATTATGTGGGGTGATCCATATTATTAATAAACCTAGGACCCCTCTCCCTTTATTCTTTATTTCTTTCTTTTCAGCATTTTAACTCTTTATTTTTTTTAAATTAGACTTTCTAATTACTCTTTCAAACCTTGTTTACTTTCAAACCTTTATGTGATGAAATCCCTTCATATTTGAGCCTTATTTGCTTATATGTTGATTGTACCCAAATTCACATTAATTGTCTGGCCAGGAACCACACTAGTGGATTCTAAGGGGTGCCTAACACCTTCCCCTTAGAATAATTTCAAGATATTACCCTATCTCTGGTTACCCAAATCAAACTCTTTTGGTGTCCTAATGCACCCTGATTATTAGGTGGTGACTGTTCAAAAATTGCAAAACCCCTTTCCCAAAAGGAACGAGTTGTCCCTACCAAATGTAAAAAATCCGATTTCGCGAGAAAAAGGGGGCGCGACAATTCTGTTCTTGTAAAGTTGGCCATGGCAGACTGCATTCATTCTCTTTGCGTCTATAAGAGCTAGTTGCTCATAGCGACTCTTCACCAACTCCGCGCCGTTGAGCTCAGCTTCCTGTATGATCCTTAGGGAAGGAATTTCTACCTCAGCGAGAATGATAGCCTCTGTACCATAAACCAGCTTATAGGGGGTTGCCCCAGTTGATGTGCGGACTGTAGTGCGATATACCAATAGAGCAAATGATAACTTCTCATGCCACTATTTATGCTTTTCTATCATTTCCCTCAATATCTTCTTGATATTCTTGTTGGCGGCTTCTACGGATCCATTCATTTGAGGCCTGTAGGCTGTGGAATTCTTGTGTCTGATCTTGAAAGTTTCACACATAGCTTTTATCAAGTCGCTGTTGAGGTTGGAGCCATTATCAGTAATGATTGAATTTGGAATCCCGAACCGACAAACAATGCGGTCGCGGACAAAATCTGCCACGGCTTTCTTAGTTACTGCTCTGTGAGATGCTGCATCGACCCATTTGGTGAAATAGTCTACGGCTACCAGGATAAACATGTGTCCGTTGGAAGCAGCAGGCTCGATTGGTCCAATAACGTCCATTCCCGAAGCTGCGAATGGCCACGGTGAGCTTGTTGCATGGAGCTCTTTCGGAGGTACCTTTATCATATCTGTATGTATCTAACAGCGGTGGCATTTTCGGACATACTGGATGCAGTCCGTTTCCGTAGTCATCCTGAAGTAGCCAGCCTGGAGTATCTTCATTGCTAAAACAAAACCGTTTAAATGTGAACCGCAAGTCCCAGCATGAATTTCCTCTAGCAGCTTGGATGATTCCTTTGCGTCAACACATCTTAATAGTCCCAAATTAGGTGTCCTCCTATATAGGATTCCTCCGCTGTGAAAGAAGTTGTTGGACAATCTTCGAAGTGTGCGTTTCTGAGTAGGATTCGCAAGCTCTGGGTACTCTCCTTTTGCTAAATATTTCTTGATATCATGAAACCAAGGCTTTCCGTCTGCTTCTTCTTCAACATGGGCATAGTAAGCTGGCTGATTATAGATTTTCACCGGAATGGGATAAATGAAATTCTTGTCTGGATGTTGTATCATAGATGATAGGGTGGCCAATGCATCGGCGACTCATTCTGGACTATGGGAACATGCTGGAATTCCGTCTTCGTGAACCTCTTTCTCAATTCTTGTACATGATGCAGATACGGGAGTATCTTGGAATATTTGGTTGCCCATTCTCCTCGTACCTGGTGTATAAGCCAATCTGAATCTCCAATCAATAGCAGCTCTTGCACGTTCGTGTCAATGGCCATCTTGAGCCCTAAGATGCAGGCTTCATAATCAGCCATATTGTTGGTGCACGGGAACCTGAGTTTGGCGGACACTGGACAATGCTGACCGGTTTCTGATATTAGGACTTCTCCTATGCCAACTCTTTTGAAGTTTGCTGCTGCATCGAAGAACATTCTCCAACCGTCATAGGATTCTGCAATGTCTTCTCCTATGAATGATACCTCTTCATCAGGAAAGTACATTTTCAAAGGTTCGTATCCTCTGTCCGCGGGGTTTTCAGCAATGTGGTCTGCCAGTGCCTGTCCGTTGACCGCTTTCTGAGTTACATAAAGAATGCCGAACTCACTCAAGAGGATTTGCCACTTGGCTAGCTTACCAGTGGGCATGGGCTTCTGAAAGATGTATTTTAAGGGATCCATTCTTGATATGAGATATGTAGTATAGGCACAGAAGTAATGTCTCAGCTTATGAGCTACCCAAGTCAAAGCACAACAGGTGCGTTCCAATAGAAAATACTGGGCCTCGTACGGGGTGAACTTCTTGCTGAGATAATAAATGGCTTGTTCCTTTCTCCTTGTTTCGTCATGCTGCCCCATAACGCAGTCGAAAGCTCCATCTAACACTGCAAGGTAGAGTAATAGGGGTCTACCTGGCTCGAGAGGGACTAAGACTGGTGGTGTTAACAAGTACTCCTTGATTTTGTCGAAGGCCTTTTGGTAGTCATCAGTCCATTTGGTAGCGGCGTCCTTCTTCAACATCTTAAAGATTGGCTCACAGATAACTGTTGACTGTGCTATGAATTAGCTGATGTAGTTAAGCCTTCCCAAGAAACTCATCATATCTTTCTTGTTCTTTGGCGGTGGTAGTTCTTGAATGGCTTTGACTTTCGATGGATCCAGTTCTATTCCTAGGCGGCTCATGATAAACCCAAGCAACTTCCTAACAGGAACCTCAAATGCACACTTTCCGGGGTTTGGTTTCAGGTTGTACCTCCGCAATCTATTGAAGAACTTCCTCAGATCTTCCATGTGGTCAGTGGCTTTCTTGGACTTGATAATAACATTGTCCACATACACCTCTATCTCCTTGTGTATCATGTCATGGAAAACGGTAGTCATGGCCCTCATGTAGGTAGCCCCTGCATTCTTCAAGCCAGATGGCATCATCTTGTAACAGTACACTCCCCATGGCATAATGAAAGCCGTTTTCTCAGCATCTTCCTCGTCCATCCAGATCTGATGATAACCAGCGAAGCAGTCTACAAATGATTGCAACTCATGCTTGGCGTAATTGTCGATCAGGATGTGTATATTTGGCAAAGGGAAGTCGTCTTCCGGACTGGCCCGGTTGAGATCCCGGTAGTCGACACAGACAGACTCTAACCTTCCAATCCTTCTTCGACACTGGCACAATGTTGGCTAACCATGTAGGGTATTCCACTACACTGAGAACCTTAGCTTTGATCTTCTTGTTGACTTCTTCCTTATATTCAAACTCATATCAGGCTTGAACTTTCTGAGCTTCTATTTCACCGGTGGACACATAGGATCGGTTGGCAGTTTGTGAGCCACAATAGACGTACTCAGACCAGTCATGTCATCATACGACCATGCGAATATGTCCTCATATTCTTTCAGAAACTCTGTATACTTTTCCTTTTCTGACGGCGATAGGTGAATGCTGATTCGTGTTTCCTTGACGTTTTCTGAATCTCCCAGGTTTACAATTTCGGTCTCGTCCAGGTTGGAGTTAGGTCTATTCTTAAAGTTCTCAGCTTCTTTGATAATTTCCTCGGGTATCTCATCTTCTTCTCAATCAATATTTGTTTGTTGCGTTGTCTCATTGCATGTCACAGTCATTGGTTCATCAAGATAGGTAATAGTAATGTTGTATTGGTAAAGTAAGGAGAGATAGCAATAAATATTAAATCATAAGAAAAATCAAACATGCTTTTGATAAATTGAATAATTGTTTTGAACATTGAAGGTCTTATTGCGGATATTGAAAAATACGAAAAGAAAATCATTTAGTAAATAAAATAGTGAATAGTGCTTGTTTTAGCCTTGCTACGCCGAGGCTCGTCGGGCTCTGGTTGTCCTGATGGTCCAGTTCCAGAGATATGCCCCTCTGCTCACAGCCTGTATGGAAGGGCCTTCCTCCCCCTCCTCCTCGAGAATGACACAACAGTCCATATCACTGTCTTCTAAGAACAAGTTTTTCATTGCTGCAAGTGCTTCTTCTTCATCTGACCCATAAATAACGTCAACCTGTTGGTAAGTCTGCTCCAAATGCGGTATTGGCAGCTCTAGTGGATAGTAAGGACCTCGCCATGGTGGCGACCAGTTGTTGAATTCTTCCCAGGTATAGTCATATCCCAAACCGAAGGTAGTGCCATGTTTCTTGAGTTTTATGGGTTTAGAGATTCCTTGGAGATTCTTGTCGAGCCCTTTGCCAGGTTCGTACCCACTCCAATTCAGTATACTCTCGATTTTGTTATTCCACCATTTGTCTTTGTCGACAGCATTGACCCGCTCGATGTGGTGGTAAGTTTCTCCACCCAGCTTCCTTCTTCCCCCGATTGCCGGAATGGTCTGGCGACTGTATATAGGGTTGCTACCATCGGTGAATGATCACTCCCTGGTGATTCCATTCGAACTTTACTGCCTGATGCAGCGTTGATGCTACGGCCCCAGCAGCATGGATCTATAGCCGCCCCAACAGCAAGTTGTAAGATGTTGGTACATCTATTACCTGGAAATCGACATCAAACCAGGTTGGTCCCATCTGTAAGCATAGAATAATCTCACCAATGGTAGACCTATGAGAACCATCGAAGGCTTTCACACTGATTGCTCTGTCTTTTATCTCGTGCAGACCTTTACCTAACTTCTTGAGTGTTACCAGCAGACAGATGTTAAGACTGGAACCTCCATCGATCAGGTTCTGGTGATAAAATAATCTTCGCATTGCACGGTGATGTGCAGTGCCTTGTTGTGCCCCAGCCCTTCAGGTGGCAGCTCATCCTCATGGAAGGTGATCTTGTGGCTTTCCAGAACTTGCCCTACCATATTAGCCATTTCCCCGCCAGTGATGTTACTTGGTACGTATGCTTCACTTAACACCTTTAACAGAGCATTCTTGTGTGCCTCAGAATTCTGCAGTAAAGAGAGAATGGATATTTGTGCTGGCGTCATGTTTAACGGGTCGATGACTGAATATTCCTTGGCCTGTATCTTCCTCCAAAGGTCATCTGGACCTGTCTCAATGAGGGGAGGCCTGCTTTCTTGATTCAGCTAGGTGTTCAGGGGTATAGACCCTACCAGTTCTTGTCATACCCTGTGCTGCGACAGTTTCTTCAATCCTGACCTTGCCTTTTCTTCTCGCCTCGGCTGTATAGTCCCATGGTACAACATTTGTATAGACTGGCGGCGTGGTTGACATTGCCACTGGGATTGGCGTGGCTATCCTCACTTCGAATAGGGCATGTGCCTTGGGTGCAAGACTACAACCTCAAATGGTGCGGGTGTATCCGCCGGAGACACGAATTCAATCTCAATTGGTGCTGGTGTCTTTGCGGATGATGTTGCTTCAAACTCAAGTGGTACAGACATATTCACCTCGGCGTCCCCAGACGGTTGAAACTGGACTATGATTGGATTGAGAGTAAATGTTGGTTTCTTTGGGTCATCACCTTCTGTGACCAACACGATTGATCCCTCGGGATCCCAGTCATCTTCTACTTCAATCATGTGGATACCTCCACACTTATGGTCTGGCAGAGGGTTGTTGCGGATGTTTGGAGCGGGTTTCTTTGCTACAATGATCTTGTTATCAATCAAAGACTGTATCTTGTCTTTCAAAGAGCGGCATTCCTCGATGGTGTGCCCTTTCATGCCGGAGTGGTATGCACAGGACTTGCTTGGGTTAACCCATCGAGAAGGATTCTCAGGGGTTTCAGCAGGGATGGGGGTGACATAACCAACAGCTTTGAGTCTCTCATATAGCTGGTCAATGGGTTCGATGATGGTTGTATACTGTTTTGGAGGCCTGCGATCAAAATTTGGCCGAGGTCTAGGGAAGTTTTGGCGTGCAGGGGGTGATTGATAATGGGATGGTTGAGCATTATAGGTTTGGTAGACATAAGCGGGTTGGGAGTATCTGGGTGAGGTAGGTTGGTATATCGGAGGTGGATATGACTGATAAGTTGGTGGAGGAGCTTGGTACGAGGGTGAGGGTGCTTGGAAATTTGGAGTTGGCTGATATATGAGTGGATGTGTTGGGTAAGCTTGGTATTTGAGGGGAGACTTGGTCCTTTGGGCAACCATCGCAGCCCCTACATCCCTCTTCTTGGACACACCACAGGACTGTAAGGCCTTATTTGTAGCTTGCAAGGCCTCGAAGTTTGTAACCATACCGCTTTTGATACCTTTTTCAATTCTTTCACCCAATTTGATAATGTTAGAGAACTTGTTGTTCTCAATCATCATCAGCCGTTCATAGTACTGTGGGTCTTGAGCCCGGACAAAGAACTTGTTCATTTGTTCCTCTTTTAAGGCAGGTCTGACCTTAGCAGCTTCGGACCTCCAGCGAGTAGCATACTCGCAAAACGTCTCTGTGGGCTTCTTCTTCAGATTCTGTATATAGAACACGTCTAGTGAATTCTCCGAATTAAACCTGAATCTGTCCATAAAGTTAGATGCCATGTCTACCCAGCTTGACCACTTCTTGGGATCTTGGTTGATGTACCAAGATAATGCATCTCCTTTCAAACGTCTCATGAACAGCTTTATGCGGATTCTCTCGTCTTTCCCTACTCCAACCAACTTGTCGCAGTATGTCCTCAGATGGACCCTTGGATCACCACTACCATCAAACATTTCGAACTTAGGAGGTTTGTACCCCTCGGGAAGTTCGACATCAGGCTGTATGCAAAGATCCTCATAGTTCAGCCCTTCAATTCCTTTGCTTCCCTCGATGTCCTGAATTCGGCTAGTCAACTTCTTATGCTCCTCAGCTAGGTTCCTGATCAGCAGACCCTTTTCATCAGACTCAGGTGTGCTTGAGATAGGTTGGGTAGAGTGTGGCATGGTCTCCACGTAGATAGGGGTGTTATGGTGACCTGGTGTACGGGCGTGGAAATGGTCCTTTGCGGAGTTTTGAGGTTCTGGGATGAGTAGTGGGGGGTTGTTTGGGATATGGCAGGTGTTGCACTGGTTCTTTGGTGGAGCAACGGGATAGTGAGGAGCAGGATATTTTTGTTGTTTTAGGATGTTTTAAGGAGGTATAGGGTTCTGAGTCTTGGGGAAGTTGACATCTGGGGTGCTGAGGGAAAATGACAGGCTTTCCAGATTCCGAACCTGTTTGAGCTCTTCCGGAAATTTCAACAGCTTCTGCTCATGTTGTGACACATTCTCGTTAGGGACCCGAATACCATGGCCATCAGTGGCCTCAACCCGTTCAGTTGGGTTCTCCTTCCTGATGTTGTTCAAATCTTCCATCTTGCCTTTGTTCTTATTTTTGATAGGACTAAGAGGAGGAGTGGGTGGAGGGCCCTTGGATCTCGTGGAATAAGATGACGATGCCATAGTGCACGAACTAACCTTTGGGGAGGGGAATAATAAAAAACGGAAATAAAAACAAAAGGTAATCAAGTCAGTGAGGATTATAAAAAAGTATTGCAATATTTAAACACATAGTGAATGAATGTAAAGCGTGTCCTAATTTGGGAGCCTCGTTGTGCCTGAGGTAGGCCTAGCAACAGATTGATTTGGAGAACTTAGAATGCTAAATGCCTCATTTTATTCGTAAAAAATAAGACGAATCCCAAATTGACACTAAATAAACAAGAAATAAAAGTCACTAATGGCCATTGGCCTTATTACATTTATAAAGCTAAAAATAAACTCCTATCTACTTGGTCCCAGATGGACCTTCCCCAAATTCGGCATCCTTGGCTCCGTCGAATAGCTTCCCCAACTCGCGAAGCCCCAGCAACAGGTACGCTCTCGCTAGATGTCCACATTCGGTCCCTTTAGCCTCTTGACAATCTTCAACTCTTTTGAGAAACTTTCTTTCCAGTTCTACTATGCCTCGCTCCATGTATCCTAGCCTTTTGTTGGCGATATAGCCATGTCTTTCCATTCCTCAATCAGTTTCTGGTTGGACTCTTGTATCTCGCGGTGTTCGCTCTCGCATTCACGGATCCTTTTGCGCAGCCGGTTGTACTTAACTTGTGCCTCGACCTTTTCATCTATAATTCTATGACCTCGAACGAACCCTGGCTAGCCCAGATGTACGCAGTAAAAATCAGAAGACTTGATTTTCGCTATCAAGAAAATTTTGGAAGCCCTCCTCGAGACCCCGAGGATGGGAGGCCACGATCGAGTTCTTGGCCTTAGGGCTCGTCGAGGTACGAATCAAAGAAAGCAGCGCCCGAGGTCAGGGTGAGAGGAGATGCCTCTGTAGCACATGGCTACACCTGACAGTGCCGGTCTATCTGTAGCCTACTGAGATGACGCGCGATAGGCTGTCCCATCTTTCTACTCTTGTAAATAATATATGCATATTTTACCGAGTCCCCTCGCCTATATAAGGGGGACTCACCCCACCTTGTAAGGGACTGATGTTGCTCCACTTCTCCAATAAGCAATAATATCTCTCTCTCTCTCTTTCTTCTAAGTTAATTGTGTTCTTCGACCCTGAGGTCGCCCTAGCATTTTATTGTTCTTCATTTGTTCTTCGTCATTTAGCTCAAGATTGACGGTATAAAGCCTTGTATACACATACTTATCTGTTATCCCCTTCCCGACTACCCTCGATAAGATTACCTCCGATAGGCCCGAGGTAGGCTCGAGGCCTGGCCCCGAGGTATCTACTGGCTTGTTCTAAGCCTGGGAACGCCCCCTTACGGGTTCGATTGTTATTTTGGCTAGCTTGATCTTTACTGTCTTAATCCATATTTAACACTAATCACCCTTCCAAACTAGCTCAGGAATAGATCACGTAATTTTAGAACCCCATTTATAAATTTAATTATTGTTACAATTTTTACGGTAAACAGTTTGGTGCCCACCGTGGGGCTAAAAATAATAGTGATTATTTTCTTGCTAGTTTCGTCACTTAAAGGCACGATATCTCTCACACTTTTTCTTGCCCAAGACCTTTCAATTTCAGGTTAATGATCAGCTCAATAAGGGAAATCAAGGACGATAACCCCAAAAATCGCAAGGAAAATAATGTGGCCATCCTAACGGCCGGCGCGACACCGCGGAACCCCAACAGCGCAACTAGATCTGTCCAAGCGGATATGGATTCGTATGCCGCACAGCGGGGTAACGAAGTCTTGCACTTCGATGGTGGCACGTAACACGCTAACTGACAGGAAACCCAAAAAATCCCAGCCCCGGTAGAACGGGAAGTTGATCTTCGTGTTATTTTTGAAATGTTGCAGGAACAACGTTTGGCTATCTCCTAGCTACAGAGCCCCCCGGAGACTCTCGGCGCGGTAGCACCCAAAATATCTACTCGCTCCGAGCCAGTATCCAAGGTATCGGGCAACGACAAACCAATGACCTATCCTGTAGCGGTAAGGATGCTAGAGGACATTATCGAAAAGATCGACTCACGATCGCGGAGACTCCTACAGCAACCGTCTCCCTGAGATACGATCCCGGGACTTATTTTGCGAAAGTCAGAAACAACAAAATTCCCTGGGGATGACAGGACCCCAAGTCCTCACAGGTGCATCACAACTCACGCACACCCGTTCAGAAACGATGACCCCCAAAATGGAGAACTCGGGCCCGTCCCAATGAAGGGATTCGAAGAAATTCCCTCAGAAGAATCTACGATGCAGCACCATTGTTCGACATCTAATCTCGGGGACCCACTTACCGTACTAACACGATTCGTGGAAGCACACGCCAACGCCATCAAAATAATGCCAAAAGGGCTCAATGCACCGAAGGCCGAAAGAAGAAGAAGAAATAAAATATCGCGGGAAGCTGCGCCCCACAATCCGACAAGACAAATGAGACCACTCCCGGTCCCGAATAGTAGGGTGGCACGGGCCTTCGCTCAAAACCCAAACAAAGCATACCCGGCAGCTCCAGAGCAATTCAAGCGAAGCTTAGTCAAATATCCGGTCGAGACTTGGTCATATACCAGCAACCAACGCCGGACCCAAGTCAGAGCCGCGGATAACCCTCGAGAAACCCTCACTGGATCGGCATATCCAGGAAGATCCCGAACAGGCAAGCCGACCTGAACGAACGGAGCCATCATCCACATGGCGCGAACGGAAAAAATGATCTGAGGTACAGCGCATCTCGCAACAACAAGGCGGTAGCCCGAAGACTACACCTTCAAGGAACCCCCAACGGTACAAGATTCAACAAGACGCAACCGGCAAGAAATCCTCGCCCGATAGAGCTCGACTTCAACGTTGCAGTTCCAAGCATAGTGGTCACCATAAGTGAAGCCGGGAATTCCGGGTAGCTCAGACCTATTCGATCAAAACCCCTCCAAGGAAATCGTGGCCCACCACGAGAGTCATGAAATGCTCGGAGTTACAGACCCAAGAAAGCAGCAACTACGCTCTCCAACAAAGGTGACCACAAAGCATCGCCAAGCAAGCGAACCCGGATCCAGCTCAACGGACAAGGGGAAATCGAACAAAGCAGAGCCGGCAAGTTTCGGCATATCTTCACAACCGCTAAAGGATGGAGGCACCCTGCTAAGATCCGTAGAGCGTAGAGTGCAAGTGCCCGTCGCCATAAAGGGACGATCTCTGGGAATACTCCCCAAGGGCACCCTCTCGCTCGAGGAAAAAGACGCCGAGACTCCACCTCGGCATCACATTAACGTACTGATAATCCTTCCTTTCGTTCGAGCTCATTTTCAAATAAAACATACATTAATGATTACAGGTGTGTCAGCCAAAGTTGTACCGCCGATCTCGGGCCAAAGCCAATGAGACAATCCGGCACGAAAAATCCCGCAGGCACGATAACTCAACAGGCATGGCAAACTGTAAGACCTCAACAGGCACGAAAAATCCCGCAGTTTAGGCTATACATCGTATTTGTAAGAATCCCTAAAGGGCATACCCTCGGTGTAGACGCCTAAAGTTGCTTCTCGGGATCAAAAATAGCTACGGCCAAACGTATACGACTACGATCGAAACGGCTGACACAGCCCATATAACGCGACTCGGGGACGCCTGACTGTTGCTAAAAAATCCTCCAAATCTACTTTGGAAAGAACCGGTTAAACACAGGCTTCCCTCAACAGGCAAAAAATGAGTCCCGACAATGTCGGCTCTAGAATCGCAAAAGCGTCAATCTACTCGACCTATGGGCTATGAACCTTCCGAGGTGCTCAAAACATCGTCGACTACAACTTGAAATCGAGGTTCTTTTAGAACCGATGACGGGTCAGGCAAAATAATCAATAAGACCTTAACGAGAGGAAACAAAGCCTACAAAGAGCCTCCGGGCCTCACATCAAACAGCGTAAGTGCCATTCCCGCCGACTAAGCAAAGCCTCCGAGCCTCACACCAAAAGGTCTCTACGACCATCAGCTTGAAAATTGACAACTTGAGGATTAAAGTGAGCTCGAATCGTAACCCGATTCGGAGACCGGATCCAAAATAGTTAAACTAAGCAAAGCCTCCGGGCCTCATATCAAAAGGGTCCCTACGACCAAACAGCGTAAATGCCATTATCGCCACCAAAGCGAGCCTCCGGGACTCATATCGAAAGATCTCTACGACCAAACAACGTAAGTACCACTGTCGCCGGATAAGCATGCCTCCGGGCCTCATACTGAAAGGTCCCAACGGCCAAGCAACGCAAAGGTCACCATCAATGGCCAAAAACTCAGATGAGATTTAAGGGTCAACCACAGCTCGAATCGCAACGCGACTCAGAGATCGAACCCGAAAAATCGCAAAACGACCCAGGGCAGAGAATGAAAGTCATCATCACCAACCCGAACGGGCTCGAGGGTAAAATAAGCCCGAGTCAGGACACCGACTCGGAGACTGAACCCGAGGGCAATTCAATCATCATACACCTAAAAGCACGGCCCCGACGATGCTATCAACGGTCGCGACAAATCCCCAGGCCACGAGCCCGCAAAAAACGCTTCGGTCCAGGAGCACATAGGGTCATCACCCTCCGCCCATGAAGGCGGGAAAAAGCCGGAAGGCCAATCAGAGTTCAAGGCATAGCACGGCCCAGGTACCGATCCCATAAACCAATCCACACGATCAAGAGCAACGATAGAAAAAGGTACAAAACAAAACTTTGAAATTCTCCTAACATTACATGCGACAAAAACATTCTCCACCTACAAGCACGCTCTGCGCGCGCCGGAGACCAAGCTACAAAATAGTAGGAGCTATATTTTGTGCCAAGAGGCTACAACCCGTCAACATTGCCCTCTACAACGCCCACGAGGAGTGACCGAGCATCGCGCTCGTCCGCCCTTGCTTGAGCCAATTCCTCCGAGAGGATAAAGCCTCTCGCTCCGACTTCCTCAAACACTTCTCTCCGGGATCGGCGGCGAACATATTCCTCGATCCTCTTCTCACGATCAAGAGCTTGCCTCAACTCGAATTGGGCATCAACAGCCTCCTTAATGCAACTCACCATCTCATGATCTACCCTGCTTCGGCTCAGTGCCGCTTCCGCCCGGGCGTCAACTATCTCGCCCCTGACCTTCGAGAGGTCAGACTCAAGTTTCTCGATCATATCCGCTTGAACCTTGGCGTTACTTCGGGATAAGTTGAGCTGGGCCTCGAAGGCAGGAATCTTAACTGAAGCGCTCACCTCCTCCAAGGCTTGAGCCCGCACTTGGCCCTTTAGTTCCTCGAAAGTTGCCCTGACACAGTTCACCTCACCCTTGAGGTACTCCAAGGCCTCTGTCTTTTTTCGCAGCTACACGGCAAGAAGAAGTTAGCCTTAAAAATTAAATAGAAAGAAGAATGCACTGCAGGAAATTACCTGCTCCATCAAATAGCTCTCATAGTTCGAGCTCCGATACGCCTCATATCGCCAATGCTGCAGCTCAACTTCTTTCTCCTTGCAAAGAAGCCTAAGGGATTCCCCCTCATCCCGAACACTCTGGAACTTGGCCTTTTGACGAAGCAGCTTGGACCTGAGCCTATCACAAGCCTGCGCAGGAAAGATTCAATGAGGGGAGGACGACGCGGGGTACGAGAGAATTATGCACGAACTCACCGCAAAGTGAAGATGGCAAGTTTTCTCCAAATCAGAACACACTACTGATAATACCGCTCCCGCAACCCCGGAAGAACCGGCTCCAGACATAACATGCTCATTCGAGGGAGCCGCTCGCCGAGAAACAGGTACCCCGAGGACAACCAACTCGGGTGATGCCCCGTCCTCAGAAATACGAGCCCGGCCAGGGCCGCTAGAAGCTCCTTCGCATGGTGGGTCTCGGACCCTCTTGCTGTTGCCGTCTCTCGGCACGGAAGCCGACGACTCCATCTCTTCTCCGGGAAAGTGCTACCTCGCCCCGAGGAACCGCCCGATATCTGCAAAAACAACGCGTCCAGCGTAGATGAATGGGAAAATACCGCCTCAGGAACATATCGACAAAGAAGCAACATACGCACATACCTTGATGATCCACAACCCACCTAATGCGAGACATAGCTCGCCACCAACGTTCATCGCAAGACGAATGGGTCACCAACTTCCGAACCCAGCCGGACAAATCGTGAACTTGGCCCGGCGCCCATGAAGTTGCTGCAACAAAGGGAATAATACTGATTACTTGGCCGAATTTCGCTATGAACAAAAACTGAAGGAACGGCAAAAGCGCCTCACTTACGTGCGTAATTCCACCCTTCGGGGAACGGCAGGAAATCCACAGGGATGACATCGGTCGTCCTGACTCAGACAAACCAACTGGCACACCCTCAATCTCCCCCTTCATCATCGTCAACAATGAAGGGCGTGGGCGAGCGATCCCTCAAGGTTAGCAGACCTCGAGGGTGGAAAGGCCGATATAGCTTGATGAGATGGTCAAGCGTGAACTCAAGTCCGGCCTTCTTCGCAAAAAATCTCATCATCAGCACCATCCGCCAAAGCGACGGATGAATTTGCGCCAAGGTAACCCAATACTTCAAACAAAAGTCGAGCACGACCATATCAAGAGGGCAAAATACAAAAGGGCATAAGTACACGCTCAAAAACCCATCAGCAGAGTCCGCAATGCCTTCGCGAAGGGAAAGCACCCACAGTGTCATCCCCTCGCTCCACCCACAGTATTGCCTCGCCATTTTCAGGCGTTCCTCTCTCATCAAGGACGCCGTCTCCAGAACGAAGCCCTTCGACTCTCCACCACCGGGAACGACATCCCCCGTCCTTTGCCTTAACGATTCCAAAGTGGTCGCCATAACTGAAGCAGAACTAACAAAATAAAGCAAAGAAGCACACACGCTTTTCGCACTTTAGAAGATAGGGAGCCCTATGCCGAAACGGAAGAACAGTTGCCCAAAAATAGTGAAGTCTCACAAAAAGGCCGAAGCCACCCCTCTTATATACAAAAAGCAGCGGCGAAGTCACCTACCAGATGTAAGCTCCACGAAGCCAATGGCCTCGATACGGGTCGGCGGGTCAATACCCGACCCAGGAAACATCCTCCAACGGACGACCAAGCTCAGAGATCCACGCGAATCATCTCCATGCTCCAGATAGTGTTTCATATTTGGAGCCTCCGTCCACCAAGAAGCAGGGTCGCGATAAGCTCTTGGGCGCCGATGCCAGACGCAAGGCGTGCGCCCGGGATCACAATTCCCTCCCCGGAAGAGCAAACCCGAAGAAGCTCCCATCTCCAAAGCTCTACGAGGCCCCAAAGAAGTGCCCTGCACATAGGCAAACTCCTCAAACGGAAGCCAACCTTACACTCTTCGAAAGAGTTATCCTCATCAAAATCAACAGGGCCCACCGAGGCACCCAGGGATGACCTTCATCCGGGGTGTCATTCCCGAAGGCCCCGAAATTTGATGCAAGATCTCCAAACAAACCAGCAGGCCCCGGCAGCTCGAGCCTATCCGGTCGGTCCCTCGCCAAACCCAAGTGCAACAAAAAAGAAAGCAGGAAAAAGCCTTGCCAATCAGGTGGGGACCAAAACAAGCTATCACACCAAGCTAAAATAGCCCACAAGCAATAGAAGGTATTTAAAAATCCCGAAGGGCGTGAAAGCAAACAAGCGCCAAAGGAGAAGTAGAGATCTATCTCATGCGGCCCGAAAGAACTATCTATGCCCAGATCAATAAGGTCTTCGGGGTACCTGAAGACGACCTACATCCGGAGTAGTGCCCCCGGAGGCCCCGGAACTCAACGTGCGATCTCGGATAACTCGGGAGACTCTTACAAGCACCAACCCGTCAGATCGACCCAAAGTTGTCCCGAAGGACAACAGTGGGACCAAAAAAGCCCATGTCAATCGGCGAGAAATCAAAGCAAACACTCACGTCCAAGATTAATATCAGCAATCAGCAACACAAAGGAATACATTTGAAGAGCCTCGAAGGGCAAGAAAGCATAAGGAAATAGAACAAACTCGAAAGCAGAGGTTAACAAATTTCATTTCTCATTTATAAGATTTTCAAGTACAAAAGCCCCCGAAGGGTCACAACGTTCGATTATGAAGCCTTGGAGGGTCGTTACATACAAGGTACAAAGGCTTACAAGAATCTACGCCTAAATCTGAGGAGCGGAAATGACAGGACGTCGAGCAGAGATCTATGAGACACGCCAACGATTACGAAGGATTGCGCCGCAATCTGAATCGCCATTATAGCATCGCCAAAAGGAGCTCGAGGAGTCGACTGTCGGAATCATTTCCCATCACTTCTTCATGAGAAACGCGGAGACTATCTGTATGCGGTAAAAATCAGAAGACTTGATTTTCGCTATCAAGATAATTTCGGAAGCCTTCCTCGAGACACCGAGGATGGAAGGCCACGATCGAGTTCTCCGCCTCAGGGCTTCTTGAGGTCCGAATCAAAGGAAGCAGGGACCGAGGTCAGGGTGAGAGGAGATGTCTCCGAAGCACATGGCTACACCTGACAGTGCCGGTCTATCTATAACCTACTGAGATGACGTGCGATAGGCCGTCCCATCTTTCTACTCTTGTAAATAATATATGCATATTTTACCGAGTCCCCTCGCCTATATAAGAGGGGCTCACCCTACCTTGTAAGGGACTGATGTTGCTCCACTTCTCCAATAAGCAATAATATCTCTCTCTCTCTCTATCTCTTTCTTCTAAGTTAACTGTGTTCTTCGACCCCGAGGTCGCCCTAGCATTTTATTGTTCTTCGTTTGTTCTTCGTCATTTAGCTCAAGATTGACGGTATAAAGCCTTGTATACACATACTTATCTGTTATCCCCTTCCCGACTATCCTCAATAAGATTACCTCCGATAGGTTCGAGGTAGGCTCGAGGCCTGGCCCCGAGGTACCTACTGGCTTGTTCTAAGCCCGGGAACGCCCCCTTATTGGTTCGATTGTTATTTTGGCTAGCTTGATCTTTACTGTCTTACTCCGTATTTAACACTAATCACCCTTCCAAACTATCTCGGGAATAGATCACGTATTTTTAGAATCCCATTTATAAATTTAATTGTTGTTACCATTTTCACGATAAACAGTTTGGCGCCCACCGTGGGGCTAAAAATAATAGTGATTATTTTCTTACTAGTTTCGTCACTTAAATGCACGATATCTCTCACACTTTTTCTTGCGCAAGACCTTTCGATTTCAGGTTAATGATCAGCTCAATAAGGGAAATTGAGGACGATAACCCCAAAAACTGCAAGGAAAACAATGTGGCCATCCTAACGGCTGGCGCGACACTGCGGGACCCCGATAACGCATCTAGATCGGTCCGAGCGGATATGGATTCGAATGGTGCATAGCGGGGTAACGAAATCTTGCACTTCGATGGCGGCACGCAACGCGCTAACCGATAGAAAACCCGAAAAATCCCAGCCCCGGTAGAATGGGAAGTTGATCTTTGTGTTATTTTTGAAATGTTGCAGGAACAACGTTTGGCTATCTCTCAGCTACAGAGCCGCCCGGAGACTCTTGGCGCGGTAGCACCCCAAAATATCTACTCGCTCCGAGCCAGTATCTAAGGTATTGGGCAACGACAAACCAATGACCTATCCTGTAACGGTAAGGATGCTAGAGGACATTATCGAAAAAATCGACTCACGATCGCGGAGACTCCTACAACAACCGTCTCCCAGAGATACGATCCCGGGACTTACTTCGCGGAAGTCAAAAACAACTAAATTCCCTGGGGATGGCAGGACCCCAAGTCCTCACAGGTACATCACCACTCACGCACGCCCGTTCAGAAATGACGACCCCCAAAATGGAGAACTCGGGCCCGTCCCGATGAAGAGATTCGAAGAAATTCCCCCAGGAGAAACTACGACGCGGCACCATTGTTCGACATCTAATCTCGGGGACCCGCTCACCGTACTAACACGATTTGTGGAAGCATACGCCAACGCCATCAAAATAATGCCAAAAGGGCTCAATGCATTGAAGGCCGAGAGAAGAAGAAGAAATAAAATATCGCTGGAAGCTGCGCCCCGCTATCCGACAAGGCAAACGAGACCACTCCCGGTCCCGAAAAGTAGGGTGGCACGGGCCTTCGCCCAAAACCCAAACAAAGCATACCCGGCAGCTCCGGAACAATTCGAGTGAAGCTTAGTCAAATATCCGGTCGAGGCTTGGTCATATACCAGCAACCAACGCCGGACCCAAGTCAGAGCCGCGGATAACCCTCGAGAAACCCTCACTGGATCGGCATATCCAGGCAGATCCCCAATAGAGAAGCCGACACTGAACGAAAGGAGCCATCATCCACATGGCACGAACGGAAGAAATGATCCAGGGTATAGCGCATCTCGCAACAACAAGGCGGTAGCTCGAAGACGACACCTTCGAGGAACCCCCAACGGTACCAGATTCAACAAGACGCAACCGGCAAGAAAACCTCGCCCGGTAGAGCTCGACTTCAACGTTGCAGTTCCAAGCATAGTGGTCACCATAAGTGAAGCCAGGAATTCCGGGTGGCTCAGACCTATTCGACCAAAACCCCTCCAAGGAAATTGTGGCCCACCACAAGAGTCACGAAATGCTCGGAGTTACAGACCCAAGAGAGCAGCAACTACGCCATCCAACAAAGGTGACCACAAAGCATCGCCAAGCAAACGATCCCGGATCCAGCTCAACGGACAAGGGGAAATCGAACAAAGAAGAGCCGGCAAGTTGCAGCATATCATCACAATCGCTAAAGGATGGCGGCACCGCTCTAAGATTCGTAGAGCGTAGAGTGCAAGTGCCTGTCGTCGGAAAGGAACGATCTCGGGGAATACTCCCCAAGAACACCCTCTCGCTCGAGGAAAAAGACGCCGAGACTCCACCTCGACATCATATTAACGTATTGGTAATCCTTCCCTTCGTTCGAGCTCATTTTCAAATAAAACATACATTAATGATTACAGGTATATCAACCAAACTTGTACCGACAATGTCTGGCCAAAGCCAATAAGACAATCCGGACCAATGTCGCCCTCATGCCGGACCGATAATATGTCCCCAATGGCGGTTGCCACAACATCCAAATCACTCCCCCTGCGCGGCCCGCCCGAGCCGGGCCAATACGTCGGGTGATGCAGGATGTAGACGCTTTGTATACACAATGGCGAATACGTCGCCCGGGACGCGATTCCGGCCCTACTCCCCCAAGGTTGTGAAACTCCATGACAGACGCGGAGCCAAGACATCTGGCTGCAAGCGACAGAAGGATATTCCTCGCCTTACGCCCATGACCGGCGTTACTCTCAAATAAGGTCAAAGGGTAAGAGCACTCGCGTCTTTGGCCCGCCTGGCCGGACGAGGAATACGGCTGCCGAGGGGCATGCTCCCAGGAACGCAGCATCCTTTTATCATTTCATTTTTTCCTTTCTTATTGCTAATCTGTACGCAGGCAGGCATACAAGGCATTCAGTAGTTTTGGATCCCGCTCGAGGATCCGCAGCCGCCATGGGGCCGCCGGGCATTCTTTCCTCGATCGGGTTTCTATCAGGAAGAGGGTTCCGCCAAAAAGATTATTGGTAGAACTACACATCCCCAGGGAAGGGACCCAACAAGTCCACGATCTCTCTCTCTATTTTCCAATATGGAACTATATAAGCACATCGGATAATCAGGAGAGTCACATCCATGTAGACCAGACTCATACTAACAGAACAACATGTATTTACAACTTATATTTCGCCAAGCAATAAAGAATATTTTCCAAGCATTCGATGCCTCGAAGAAAAATATTTCGGCTTATCCTCAGCAAAAAACCTCTACATCATATACGCTCCGAAACACTCGGAGACTTAATCAATTCGGCACCCTCGCGACCCCAGGGTTAGGGTTCCGGGCTCACAAAAGCCCTCGCAATATGACCCCAAGACTATGAAAGGCGGTATTCAGGCCTAGAAGGATTCGATATATTCGGAGACTCACCATGAGCAATTCGACAACTTGCGCGACCCCAGGATCGAAACTCCGGGCTCACCAAGCCTCCGGAAAATAGCTCCGAGCTCACGAGAAGCTGTCTTCAAGCGAACTCGATGACTCGGAGACTGTCAGCAATCGCCGCGCACTGGAAAATCCGAAATTGTAAGACCCTAACGGGCAGCCTCGGCAAAACCAGATCTATTCTCCATAATCTGTAAGACCTCAACAGGCATGTCAAACTGTAAGACCTCAATAGACATGGCAAACTGTAAGACCTCAACAGGCATGGCAAACTATAAGACCTCAACAGGCATGACAAACTGTAAGACCTCAACAAGCATGAAAAATCCCGTAGTTTAGGCTATATGTCGCATTTGTAAGAATCCCTAAAGGGCATACCCTCGGTGTAGACGCCTAACACTGCTCCTCGGGGTCAAAAATGGCCCCGGACAAATGCACACGACTCCGGTCGAAACGGCTGCTACAGCCCAAAAAACGCGACTCGGAGACGCCCGACTGTTGCTAAAAAATCCTCCGAATCTACTTTGGAAAGAACCGGTTAAACACAGGCTTCCCTCAACAGGCAAAAAACGAGTCCCGACCATGTCGACTCCAAAACCGCAAAAGCGTCGATCTAACTCGACCAATGGGCTATGAACCTTCCGAGGTGCTCAAAACATCGCCGACTACGACTTGAAATCGAGATTCTTTTAGAACCGACGACGGGTCAGGCAAAATAATCAATAAGACCTTAATGAGAGGAAACAAAGCCAACAAAAAGCCTCCGTGCCTCACATCAAACAGCGTAAGTGCCATTGTCGCCGACTAAGCAAAGCCTCCGGGCCTCACACCGAAAGGTCTCTACGATCATCAGCTTGAAAATTGACAACTTGAGGATTAAAGTGAGCTCGAATCGTAACCCGATTCGGAGATCGGATAAAAAATAGTTAAACTAAGCAAAGCCTCTGGGCCTCATATCAAAAGGGTCCATGTGACCAAACAGCGTAAGTACCATTGTCTCCAGCTAAGCGAGCCTCCGGGCCTCATATCGAAATGTCTCTACGACCAAACAACGTAAGTACCACTGTCGCCGGATAAGCATGCCTCCGGGCCTCATACTGAAAGATCCCAATGGCCAAGCAATACGGAAGGTCACCATCGCTGGCCAAAAACTCAGATGGGATTTAAGGGTCGACTACAGCTCGAATCGCAACGCGACTCGGGGACCCCGGAAGAACCCGGAAAACCGCACAACGCCCCAGGGCAGAGAATGAAAGTCATTATCACCAGCCCGAACAGGCTCGAGGGTAAAATAAGCCCGAGTCAAGATCCCGACTCGGAGACTGAACCCGAGGGCAATTCAATCACCCTACGCCTAAAAGCACGGCCTCGATGACGCTATCAACGGTCGCGACAAATCCCCAGGCCACGCATCCGCAAAAAACACTTCGGTCCAGGAGCACATAGGGTCATCATCCTCCGCCCATGAAGGTGGGAAAAAGCCGGAAGGCCAATCAGAGTTCAAGCTATAGCACGGCCTGGGGACCGATCCCATAGACCAATCCACATGATCAAGAGCAACGACAGAAAAAAGGTACAAAAAGAATAACACTTTGAAATTGTCCTTACATTACATACGGCAAAAATATTCTCCACCTACTGGCACGCTCTGCGCCCGCCGAAGACCAAGCTACAAAATAGTAGGAGCTATATTTTGTACCAAGCGGCTACAACCCGTCAAGATCTCCCTCTGCAACGCCTACGAGGAGTGACCAAGCATCGTGCTCGTCCGCCCTTACTTGAGCCAATTCCTCCGAGAGGATAAAGCCTCTCGCTCCAACTTCCTCGAACACTTCTCTCCGGGATCGGCGGTGAACATATTCCTCGATCCTCTTCTCACGATCAAGGGATTGCCTCAATTAAGATTGGGCATCAGTAGCCTCCTTTATGCAAATCGCCATCTCATAATCTGCCCTGGTTCGGCTCAGTGCCGCTTCCGCCCGGGCATCAACTATCTCGCCCCTGACCTTCAAGAGCTCAGACTCTAGTTTCTCGATCATATCCGCCTGAACCTTGGCATTACTTCGGGATAAGTTGAGCTGGGCCTCGAAGGCAGGAATCTTGGCTAAAGCGCTCACCTCCTCCAAGGCTTGAGCCCGCACTTGGCCCTTTAGTTCCTCGCAAGCTGCCCTGACACGGTTCACCTCACCCTTGAGGTACTACAAGGCCTCTGTCTTTTTTTACAGCTAACACGGCAAGAAGAAGTTAGCCTTAAAAATTAAAAAGAAGCAAAGAACGCACTGCACGAAATTACCTGCTCCATGAAATAGCTCTCATAGTTCGAGCTCCGATACGCCTCATATCGCCAATGCTGCAGCTCAACTTCTTTCTCCTTGTAAATAAGCCTAAGATTCTCCCTCATCCCGAATCCTCTGGAACTTGGCCTTCTGACGAAGCAGCTCAGACTTGAGTCTATCACAGGCCTGCGCAGGAAAGATTCAATGAGGGGATGAAGACGCGGGGAATGAGAGAATTATGCGCGAACTCACCGCAAAGTGAAGATGGCAAGTTTTCTCCAGATCAGAACGCACTCCTGATAATACCGCTCCCGCAACCCCGGAAGTATCGGTTCCGGACATAACATGCTCATTCGAGGGAGCCGCTCACCGAGAAACAGGTACCCCGGGGACAGCCGACTCGGGTGATGCCCCGTTCTAAAAACTACGAAAGTCCCGGACGACCGGTCG
>NW_017678198.1:0-16545 GCF_001879085.1 Nicotiana attenuata
AATCTAAAAAAAAAGGAGGAATGCATTAGAGAGCTGAAAATCCCTGAAATCATCTAGACAGCTGAAACTTCCAAAGAAAAGCACTGTTCCATAAAAAAAAACTCTAAAATCATCGGGGTTCTCATTCTGAAACAATTCTCGGATAGCTGAATGTTAAAATGACTTGAACTTAATTGATAATCCAGTGTTTGAGTTTGGGCTTTGGGTGTGTTTTGATTTGGAGTTTTGTTTAGTACGATTGTGGGTCTGAATCTGGTTTAAAGTGGTGTCCTTCGATCATTCCTGGGTTGGTTTCGCTGCTGGGTACTGCTCCTGTTGCTGCTTTTCTGCTGATACCTCATTTCTCTGATTTCTTTTGCTATTTCCAGGTGTATTCCAGTTCTTATGGAGTCCACTTGAGCGTGTAACATGAAGCAATGATTTGAGGAGGAAATGAATGTCTTGTTATTTGTGGACCTCACTTGTTCTGCTAATACTTTACGTTACTCTATAATTTTAAAGTTTGAATCCATGTAATCTCCAAAGTAGGTTGTAGTTAATTTGATCATGTTAGTCATGTAGTAATTTCCCTTTTGTTATGGCTGTTAGATGGCACAATAGGGCTAGATCTAGGCCGTGTGTGTTTTATTCCATTTGAGTTGGTTCTGTATTATTAAGTTTAGTTGCGTTATAGTTGTGGGTTGATCTTTGGCCTGCTGTGGTTGTATGTTGGTTATAAATGTGCATTTCAGGTGTTGAATGTATGCTTAGGAAATTACGGTATTAGATGATTTAATTGAGCCATGCATATATAGATCTTTTGACATGAATCTGAAGTTGGAGTTTTTTTGTTTCCTTATCATGCTGCTCCATGAAATTCCTTTTATTGCTTATAAGATTTCGACCTTGGATCAGATCAAGTTAAAGTTTGTGATTATTTTGAATAACTAGCTAACAATTCGGAGTTAAGCGTGAATAAATCAATGTGGTTGAGTGATCAATCAACTTATTTATTCGTTGTTTCTTTGTTAAGAAATTCTGAAATCTGGGAGGCGAGCCATACTAGACGTAAATAGTTTTGGGCCATCCAAGTTAAGTAGCACACTTGAATTAAGAGGTTTTCCTCTTTTAAGTGTGGACTTGAGCTTGAGGTCCGAATTCTTTGAATGCTTTAACAATAGTAATTAATGATGCTCTAATTAATTAAGGCCCTTGAGAGACAACCATTAATAGAAAAATAATAGTTCATTTAGGATATCCTTAAAAAACAATGAGGTGCGCCGCGCCAAACAAAATGCATAAATTGCGTGGCCCTCTTTAAATACTTATATTAAAATACTTAGAATTCGGGACGTGCCGTTTAGCTATTTTCACGGCCTCCCGCAAAGTTAATAACACGTTAGTCGCTTTAGGCGCGTTCTTTAATAATCTTACCTTCCTAAACTCGGGTGTGCATTTCATGTGACCCAAATCCAAATCCCAAACGTTGAATAAAATATGTTTAGGATTGCGGGTGCATTTTATGTGACGCAATCCAAAGACATGTTTTAAACGACGTTCAACATTCTTTAAAAAATTGAATAAAAGCGGTTAAAAGCTAAAATTGCACTATAGGATGACATGTTTAAAATCAGATAATTAAGCCAAATATAGCAGTTGAGCGACCGTGCTAGAACCACGGAACTCGGAAATGCCTGACACCTTCTCCCGGGTTAACAGAATTCCTTACCCGGATTTCTGGTTCACGACTATTAAACAGAGTCAAACCTTTTCCTCGACTCGGGATTCAAACCGGTGACTTGGGACACCATAAAACTCTCAAGTGGCGACTCTGAATCTCTTAATAAACGAATCCCGTTTCGATTGTCCTTTAATTGGAAAAACTCCCTTTATTATAGCCTTTACGGGATGCAGTAAGAAAAAGGAGGTGTGACAGCTCTGGCGACTCTGCTGGGGAGAAGAACCCAGAACTTTTGGTTCAGGGTTCAAGAATTCGAGCTTAGATAAGTTGTTATATTTGGCTTTATCTGATTTTGTTACATGTTTGGGCTTAATGTGCTAAATGTTTTACCGCTTTGATATTTGTTGAATTGTATATAAACTGCTACGAATTCCTTCCTCTCTCTGAGTCTTCTACATCATGGAGAAGGGTGCACTTCGTGTAACTTCTCTTCTGTTTAGAGTCTTTCCCATTTAGAACGAGGTTTGGATAAGTTTCTAAGCCGGCGGAGCTTCTGTATCCCCGGTACGCTGCCTCCCCCTCGGCTCGAGTTGTCCGCTCGGGTAAGCCAGGTATAGACCAATAAACCTAGGGTTTAAACCTAGAAGAACAAAACCTCATGCCGGATCCCTAGTAGGAACGTTTGTTTGCATCATGTGCATTTGACTTAGGGGACTCAACACAGGGGTTGGGTCCGTCTAGGACAGGTGACCTGAAATAAAAAAGACCATCCTGATGCATCTTACGTGCTACTTGCGCATTTATTTGCTCGGCTTCGCATGTTGACTGGCTCGTATATTATGAAAGAAAATTGAGAAAAATAGCAGTGTTAGGACTAAGTGAGGGTAACCACTTGTTTTGAAAAACCAATGCCCAAATTGTACCGAAATGCTGCCGGATTTTTGAAAAATGAAAAAAGGAAAGTATTTGAAAAAGAAAAGAGATTGTTGTTTTGACAAATTTGCCCGAACTATGCTGGTTTGATTCTCATCGGATGTGAGATACGTAGGCAACCCTCATAGGGTCCAACCACCCTTTTGCAAAAATAGCCAAAAATACCGAAACTTCAATTTTGTCAAAATAAGTCGGGTGGTTCCATTCTTGTTTAAAATAAGCCGAATGTCCCCAAAAGGACGCCGGAAGGCTATTTTTGCAAGAACAGCCACCCTGAGTCATTTTAAACGGTTGGCAGGCACAGCCTTAAAATCTCCCTCCCGGAAGTGCTGAAAGGCCGTAACTGCAAAACCGAGTCTTTGTTTTCTTAAATAAAAATTTTGCAAAATAGCCACTTTTACTTTTAAGTCAAAATGAGTCATTAAATAGCCATTTTTCTTTAAATAGCCACATTTTTCCTTTTCGGTTAAAATAAGTCATTAAATTCCTTTAAATAAATGTGCAGGATGAGTACAGTTGACATGGAAACCTTCTCAGTCCTGAGTGAGATCCCTTTGAAGCTTCACATGTGGTGGAATGACTTAGGAAAAGGTAGCAGGGAAACAGTAGTAAAGATTCTGGGTGGCCTCGTCGGACTGTTGAACATTAAACCAAGAACAGATATTATTGAAGCACTGATACCATTCTGGGACCCAACTCGTAACGTATTCCAGTTCTCAGACTTCGAGCTTACACCTACCTTAGAGGAGATGGCGGGATATGCGGGTCTTAAAGGGAACCTCAGGGGTCGATATCCATTGGCGCCGAGACCGGTAACCCTTCACAGATTTCTGGATTTATTGAACATTAGTCGGGACATTCAAGATAAGCATCTAGCAGAAGGGTGTTGCACACTCCATTTCTTATACCACCGATATGGCAACCCGCGAGGTTTCGAGGAGCCTAACACCGGTTTGACACACGCCGGGAACAAAGATAAATAGGAGGCCCGGCGAGGGTTGGCTTTCATGGAGCTTTTCTTGGGGGCGTAATCTGTCCTCGAAAAGACGGCCACATAGACATTGGCCTTGTAGGAATGTTGGATGTCGCTATAAAGAAGTCTAACAACACGGTAGTTCCCCTGATTGTGGCAGATATGTATCGAGCTTTGACCTTATGAGAGGGTGTAAAATTCTTTCAGGGTTGTAGTCTGTTGTTACAGTTATGGATACAGGAGCACCTTTGTCATCGCACGGGGTATATGAAATATGGTTTAACCGGCTGAGTTGTATCGAGGAGTTTGGAACCCGGGTAACAGTTATTGAGTTCCCCGAAGGCACTGAGGCTTGGTTGTCATGCTTGAGATCTTTGACTGTGGATAAAGTTGAATGGGCTTTCGGGTGGCTTCCATTACTGAGGCCGCGTACACATCGGCAGAAGTACCTTATATTCTTTTGATGGGCATTCGAAGCATCCAACCTTACGCTCCTTACCGAGTTCTGAGGCAACTAGGAACATTCTAAACTGTTCACAATGATGAAGACCTGAGCGGACAAATCATTGAGTTGGGTCCAAAAGCTGCATTTCCGGAAGGGAAAATCCGACAGATATGGAATGAGTGCAGGTACCTTGAGCCTAAGACTATAGTACAGGATCGGGCTAAAGGCGAAGTAGACCCCAAATACTTGACCTAGTTCGGCAAAAGGTTTCAGATTCCCGAGAGACCCGCCAAAAGGCCACATGTACAACAATTCACTGACGGAGCCCAGGTACAATGGGATTGGCTAGCTAAGGAAAAGGAATACCGGGCCAGGATAGGGGCGCTGGAGCAGCAAGTTCGAGATCTTCAATTTGAAAAGAGTGTAGAAGCTGCGGCTGATGAAGGTGACAAAAAGAAATTGACCCAAGAGAATGAAGCTCTCAAGGCTCAAATCCGACAAATGAAGATAGATGCCAAGAATCAAGAAAGAAGTCGGTCCGATGAGAGATTGATAAATGGGCTGAAAAAGCAAGTCTTAGAGTGCCAAGATGAGTTGGAGAAATCTGGGGGGAATATGGCGAAACTCCGGGCACAATGGGCAAAGAAGACAGAGGAAAGAGCCCAATTTGTGCAACAAATGAAAAGAAATTATGAGGGAAGCATTGCTAATCTGAAAAGAAAGATGAACACCCTTGAAGATAAGGCAGCCCGGCAGGACTAAGAATTTTAGGCTGAAAGGGAATAGTGCTATAGGCTAATGGCCGGGATGGAAAAAGAAATGAAGTTGTTGCAAGACCACCATTTGAACCACTCCCAGGTGTTAGAGGCTCGCAACCAGCAGATAAGCCGACTCCTCCAGGAAAAAGGCTAGATCAGGGAAAGAATTAGAGGCATTGGAGATTATATTGTCATGAAATGTCAGGCCGGTGAAAAAATGGGTCGTACCACTTTCTTTGCTACAGTGATGATATTTGTTCGTCAAGTTATGAATGATTTGGAGCAGTTACAAAGGGGTCTTGCGTGCAGGCCCGCGGCGATGCCGAATGATGCCCCGCGGGCCCCAAGGTTTGAAGCTTTGATGTACTCTTGATCTAGTTTTTAATCATCAAGTCTGTATTTTGTTATTTTGAGTCTGTTTTTATAGTTACCTTTTCAAGAAAAACAAGTAATCTAGTAGCTTTGTAATCGGAGTTTTATTAATGAAAATTTGAAAAAAAATCCCAAAGATTATCTCTTTATTTTTGCATCTAGTCGCAAGAACTACGCTTGGTCTGATTCATGCGGGGTCATGATACGTAGGCAATCTCCATAGGATTCGACCGTAATTCAAAAACAAAAAAGGCAAACAAGAGAGAATAAAAAGAGAGCAAGAGAAAAGGAAAGAAAGAGTGGAAAAACAATTTTGAGGAAAGGAGAGTAGGAACAAGAAAGGCCAAGGCAAGAGGAAAAATAGGAAAAAAAGAGAGGAAAAATTAGAAAGAAAAGAAAAAGAAAAGAGGGAAAGGCAAGGAACGAACAATGAAAACAAGAGGGAAGAATGAGAGGAAAGGCATGGCAAATACAGAAAGAGGACAACCGGGATGACGCATGCAACCAGGCAAAGGCATAATAGAAATGGTTAACTGCTTAGGTGCATTCATTCCCAAATGTGCGGCTACCTATCTATTAATGCTCTAACTGCTAACAAAGTTGTTGTTGATGATGAGTCCAGGCAGGTGGTTAATGCAATGAAGTTAAACATGGTCAACCAGGAGTTAGAGGCAAGCATCGTCGACCCGTCTAGGGAGGAGGAAGAATTAGATGTCAACGCAATGAAGGAGGAGATGTATAAACTGAAGCAGCAAATGGCCGAGATGTACCAGGCCTGGTCAAAGGGACACCCACCACCAGCTTACCCTGCTAACCCTGCCTAACCCTGCCTACATCCCACTGTTAGCTCAGCCAAAGGATCCTCCCACAGTGAACTCATCTCCATCCTTTCCTACTTATCAACAGTACTACGGAACCACCTCCCAAACACCACCACCTCTACCACCCAAACAAATACCATGCCCTCCACCACCAGTTACCCCTGTGTTTGTGGCTCCTCCACCTGCCGCCTTACACAGATCCTCTAGCGAACCTTTGTTCCAAACCTATGATAACTAATATTACCCACCCGAACCTACCTTCAAACCACCAGAACCATGTTCCTATACTCCCCGTTTTGATCTCTCAGCTGAAGTAGAGAAGCCTCCCAAGAACCCCTAGCAGGAGGAGATGATACGAAAGATCAAGAGCTTGGAGCAGTCATTCAGAAATATACAGGGTCTCGGAGGTCAAGTGAGTGTGGCCTACAAGGATTTGTGCTTGTTTCCCGATGTCCAGTTACCTGCGGGATTCAAGTTACCCAAGTTTGATTTGTATGACGGACACGGTGATCCAGTGGCACATCTAAGGGGATTCTGTAGTAAAATGAGAGGAGCTGGGGGAAGGGACGAGTTATTAATGGCATACTTCAGTCAAAGTCTAAGTGGTGCAGCCTTGGAATGGTACACTCGACAGGATCATGCTCGATGGTACACTTGGAATGATTTGGCCCAGGCGTTTGCAAGCCACTTTTAGTATAATCTCAAAATTGTCCCGGACCGTCTGTCACTGACTAAATTGAGAAAAAGCCTGGGGAAAGCTTCAGAGAGTACGATTTCTGGTGGAGAGAACAAGCGGCAAGAGTCGATCCTCCAATGAAAGAAAGCGAGATGGTTGATTACTTCTTACAGGCTTTGGAGCCCACCTACTATGGTCACTTGGTGTCAGCAGTGGGAAAATCTTTTAACGAGGTAGTAAAAATGGGAAGTATGGTGGAAGAGGGCCTTAAATCCAACAAAATTATGAGCTATTCGGCGATCAAGTCAACTACCCAGGCTATCCAGAGCGGCACTGGAGGGGTATTGGGAAAGAAAAAGAAAGAAGATGTTGCAGTAGTTGAATCGAGAGCTTGGTCCAGGGGCCCATCACCATATTACAACCGACCTCGACCCCATCCCCAAACCTACCCACACACCCCATATATCCCACCGCAGCACTATTACCCACCTCCCGATCCTCACTTCTCTGTCCATCATGCCCAAACATACCCCCAGCCTCCTACCTATGCGCAATGGCGCGCACCCACCCCACAAAATACTTACCCAACTCAAAACACCTACCCACCCCCGAGAGCTATAGGCTGCAGAAGAAGAAGACTTTCACTCCGTTGGGTGAATCTTTCACCAGCCTATACCATAGATTAAGACAGTTGGGCATGTTGAGTCCAATTGAACCCAAATTGCCAAATCCTCCCCCAAGGAACCTGGACCACTCGGTGAGTTGCGAGTATTGCTCGGGTGCTCCGGGGCATGACACAGAAAAATGCTGGCATTTGAAAACGGCCATCCAGGAGCTCATCGACACCCGCCGAATTGAGGTGCAGGCTCCAGAGACGCCTAACATCAATCAGAATCCACTGCCAACCCATCACGAGACCCATATGATTGAGTTAGTACAAAAGGGAGAGCATAAAAAGCCTTCGCAAACCGTAATGGTGATCAGGGCTAGTGAGGACAGGCCAAATGAGAAACCAACTAGCGGAAGGACATTGATCAAGGTGGAGGAAACAGTTAGTGAACCAGTTGTGGTGATGAAACAGGAACTAGTTGTGGTGGAAAAAGAGCCTTCGAGCAGTGTTATAGTAAAGCAAGAGCCAGCTAAAGTGGTGGTGCCGGGGGCAGCTACCAAGCCCGTTGTGATCGTAAAAGGGGCCCGAACAGAGCCGGTTATTATCAAGCCAGTGACTCAGTTACCAGTAATCAGTGAAAAGGCCGTTCCTTGGAATTACGGCCGAATGACAGTGACATATAAGGGGAAGGAAGTCAAAGAAGAAGTTTGTGAAACCCATGGGCTGACTCGTTCAGGAAGATGCTTTGCCCCTGAAGAGCTGAGAAGAGCCAAAACTGCCAAAGATAATCCAGTACCAGTAAAGAAAGCCGTAACTGAAGAAGAAGCAGAAGAATTCTTGAAGAAGATGAAGGCGCAAGATTACTCCATTGTAGAACAGCTGAGAAAGACCCCGGCACAGATCTCACTGCTATCACTATTGATCCACTCGGACGAGCACCGCCGGGCATTGATGAAAATCTTGAATGAAGCTCATGTTCCGGATAAGATCTCTGTGAACCACCTAGAGAAAATAGCAAACAAGATTTTCGAAGTTAACAGGGTTACATTCTCTGATGATGAGCTACCTTTGGAAGGCACTGAGCATAATAGGGCACTCTACCTCACGGTGAAATGTGAAGACTCTGTGGTCACCCGGGTGCTGATTGACAACGGGTCTAGTGCAAACATCTGCCCTCTCTCCACCCTGGATAAATTAAAGGTGGACAATGAGAGAATCCACAAGAATAGCATTTGCGTGCGAGGATTTGATGGAGGAGGAAAGGACTCAGTTGGGGATATAGTGTTGGAACTGACGATAGGACCGGTTGAATTTACTATGGAGTTCCAGGTGCTCGATGTGGCCGTTTCTTACAATCTTCTGTTAGGCCGACCCTGGATCCATGCAGCAAAAGCAGTGCCATCGACCCTACACCAGATGGTCAAATTCGAGTGGGACAGGCAAGAAATTGTAGTGCATGGGGAAGATAGTTCGTGTGCTCTGGGTAGTGCCATTGTGCCTTTCATAGAAGCTGAGGACGACAAAGGTCCATGGGTTTATCAAGTCTTTGACACGGTATCGGTTGAAAAGATCCCGGAAGGGGAGTGTATTCCTGTGCCAAAGGTAGCTGCTGCATCCGTCATGGTTGCGTCGGAAATGCTGAAGAACGGATTCGTACCTGGAAAAGGCTTGGGTGCTTCTTTGCAAGGCATCATACAGCCAGTATCTCTTCCTGGAAACCTGGATACTTTTGGTTTAGGCTTCAAGCCCACTGCTGCAGACATAAGGCGAGCTAGAAAGATGAAAAAGAAAGCATGGACCCTTCCAAAACCTATTCCCCGCCTTTCCCGTTCCTTTGTCAGGCCCGGTACTAAGAAACGCGTAGACAACAATGCCCAGTTGTGTGATTGATCCCGACAAGGAGCTGGTCGAGAGGTTTGAAAAGCTGTTTGATGAGGAGAATGTGTTGGAGGCCGGAGAAGGTCCAAGCAAGGCAGATGTTCAGTTCGTGGGGCCCCAGGCAAAGCTTAACAATTGGGAAGCAACTCCCCTTCCTACCCGGAGGGAGTCTTGGTAGTTAGTTTTGATTTCCTTTCAGTTTAATCTGGATTATTTCCAAGGTTGTAATTCGTATGTTATGTTCCGTCCATTTAATTGAGTTAAACCTTGTTATCTTAAATTTTAATGAAATGCGATTTCCTTCCATTCCTGATAGTTTTTATTTTTGTCTTTCTTTTCTTTCTTGTACAGCCCCTTTTATGCTGGTTTCAATGATATGTCATGAATGAGGAGTCTTCGGCCCAACTTTAAATGCCAATCTAACTCCGAAATAATAATACAAGAAATTGAGTGTGATGACGAAGTAGAATATGATGATGAGGAAGCTTTTGAGGAAATCAGTAAAGAATTAAGCCATTTTGAAGAAAAACCCAAACCTAACCTGAATGACACAGAAGCAATCAACTTAGGGGATCAGGATAATGTACGGGAAACAAAAATAAGTGTCCATTTGGAACCTCAGCACAAAGAAGAGATAATCAAAGCATTGCTTGAGTACAAAGATGTTTTCGCGTGGTCATACGACGATATTCCGGGTTTAAGCACTGACTTGGCGGTCCACAAATTACCCACCGACCCAGCATTCCCTCCTGTCAAGCAGAAGCTAAGGAAATTTAAAACAGATATGAGTGCGAAAATCAAAGAAGAAGTCACCAAGCAGTTTGATGCAAAGGTCATCCGGGTCACGCGGTATCCCACCTGGTTTGCTAATGTTGTGCCTGTGCCAAAGAAGGATGGAAAGACCAGAGTGTGCGTTGATTACCGTGATCTCAATAAGGCAAGTCCAAAAGACAACTTCCCACTGCCAAACATCCACATATTCATTGATAATTGTGCAAAGCATGAGATTAGTTCCTTCGTGGATTGTTACGCGGGCTATCACCAGATTTTAATAGACGAGGAAGATGCCGAAAAGACGGCATTCATCACGCGCTGGGAAAGGTATTGTTATAGGGTCATGCCATTTGGGTTGAAGAACATTGGGGCAACATATATGAGGGCGATGACCACCATGTTTCATGACATGATACATTGGGAAATTGAGGTCTATGTAGACGACGTGATCATAAAGTCAAGGAAGCAGTGTGACCATGTCAAGGACCTGAGAAAGTTTTTTTAGAGGCTCCGCAGATATAACCTCAAGCTTAATCCAGCGAAGTGTGCATTCGGTGTCCCGTCTGGGAAACTACTGGGGTTCGTGGTAAGTCGATGCGGTATTGAGTTAGACCTGTCCAAGATCAAAGTCATTCAAGAGCTGCCGCCGCCAAAGAACAAAACAGAGGTGATGAGTTTGCTTGGAAGGTTAAATTATATCAGCAGGTTCATTGCTCAGCTCACGACGACTTGTGAGCCTATCTTTAAGCTGTTAAAGAAGGATGCTGCGGTCAGATAGACCGATGAATGTTAGGCAGCATTTGACAAGATTAAGGAATATCTTGCCAATCCGCCTGTGTTGGTCCCGCCTGAGCCGGGAAGACCCTTGATTCTTTATATGACAGTTTTGGATAATTCTTTTGGTTGTGTATTGGGTAACACGACATCACGGGGAAGAATGAGCAGGCAATTTATTACCTCAGCAAGAAGTTCACATCTTACGAGGTGAAGTACACTCAACTTGAGAAGACGTGTTGTGCCTTAACTTGGGTAGCGCAGAAATTGAAACATTACTTGTCATCCTATACCACCTATCTTATCTCTCGGTTGGACCCGTTAATGTATATTTTTCAGAATCCCATGCCCACATGGAGGCTCACAAAGTGGCAGATCTTGCTCACAGAATTCGACATTGTCTATGTGACCAGGACTGCAATGAAAACACAAGCGTTGGCTGATCGGTTGGCCGAGAATCCAGTAGATGAAAAATATGAACCTTTGAAGACATACTTCCCTGATGAAGAGGTAATGCATGTCGATGAATTAGAACAGGTTGAGAAGCCAGGATGGAAATTGTTCTTTGATGGGGCTGCCAATACCAAAGGCGTCGGGATAGGAGCAATACATATTTCTAAGACAGGGCAACACTACCCTGTTACAGCTCAACTTCGTTTCTATTGCACCAATAACATGGCTGAATACGAGGCATGTATCTTGGGTTTGAGATTGGCTATAGACATGGGTGTCCAGGAAATCTTGGTCATGGGTGACTCGGATCTCTTGGTGCACCAGATTCTGGGGGAATGGGAGACACGAGATTTGAAGCTCATACCATACCTGCAATGTTTGCATGATCTTTGACAACGGTTTCAATCAATAGATTTCAGGCATATCCCAAGGATTCATAATGAATTTGCCGATGCTTTGGCTACTGTGGCGTCAATGTTGCATCATCCAGATAAGGCTTATGTAGACCCTTTGCAGATTCAGGTCCGAGATCAGCATGCCTATTGTAACATGGTGGAAGAAGAACTTGATGGTGAGCCGTGGTTCCATGATATCAAAGAATACCTCAGGATGGGAGTATATCCAGTACAGGCCACAGGGGATCAAAAGAGAGCGATTCGACGCTTGGCAAGCGGATTTTTCTTCAGCGGAGGGGTGTTGTACAAAAGAACTCCAGATCTTGGTTTATTAAGATGCATAGATGCTAAACAGGCTACAGTTATCATGACCGAGGTACATGCGGGAGTTTGTGGACCGCATATGAGTGGATATGTATTGGCGAAGAAGGTTCTCCGAGCAGGTTATTATTGGCTTACTATGGAGCGGGATTGCATCAGTTTCGCGCGCAAGTGTCATCAATGTCATGTACATGGAGATTTGATTCATTCTCCACCATCTGAATTGCATATAATGTTGGCACCATGGCCCTTCGTTGCTTGGGGAATGGATGTCATTGGGCCAATCGAGCCAGCGGCGTCAAATGGGCACAAGTTTATTCTGGTAGCCATTGATTATTTCACTAAGTGGGTTGAGGCGAAAACTTTCAAATCTGTGACCAAGAAGGCAATGGTCGATTTTGTGCATACGAATATCATCTGTCGGTTCGGGATTCCGAAGGTAATCATCACGGACAATGGTGCCAACCTCAACAGTCACTTGATGACAGAGACATGTCAGCAGTTTATGATTACGCACCGCAATTCCACCCCATATCGCCCTAAGGCAAATGGAGCAGTCGAAGTAGCTAACAAGAACATCAAGAAAATACTTCGGAAAATGATGGAAGGGTCCAGACAATGGCATGAGAAACTACCTTTCGCATTGTTAGGTTACCGCACTACTGTCCGCACTTCAGTAGGGGCGACTCCTTATTCACTGGTGTACGGTACTGAGGCAGTAATACCCGCAGATATTGAAATCCCGTCCCTTCGAATTATCGCCGAGGCAGAAATTGATGATGTTGAATGGGTCAAAACCGGCTTGGAGCAACTAAGTTTGATTTATGAAAAGCAATTGGCAGCAGTATGTCATGGACAGTTGTACCAACAGAGAATGGCGAGGACATACAATAAGAAGGTGCGTCCGCGGAAGTTTGAAGTAGGGCAGTTGGTGTTGAGACGTATCTTACCTCATCAGGCCGAAGCAAAAGGAAAGTTTGCCCCAAACTGGCAGGGACCATTTGTTGTAGCGAGAGTGTTGTCCAATAGTGCTTTATATTTGACAGACATAGAAGGCAAGTGTGTTGAAATGGCCATCAATTCCGATGCGGTCAAGAGATATTATGTATGATCTTCTTTGTTTTAATTGTATTTGTTTGTACTTGGCATGTTTTGAAGATTGGAATGACGAAGGCATTTTGTTCTGCTATCCAACACTTTATCTTTTGTTACCCCCTTTGAGCCTCATTCCTTTTCTTTCATACCCCTCTTTCGGAATCAATAGCAAAGATCAGAAATACAAGCGTGAAAGATAAGTCAAGGGAAAAGAGAAAAGAAAAAAAAAGTGAAAGAGAGAGAGAAGAAAAATGAACAAAAAAAAAGAGGGAAAAGAAAAGAAAAAGAAGGGGAAAAGAAAAAGCAGGAATAGAAAAGAAAAGAAAAAGAAAAGAAAAAGAAAAGAAATGAAAAGAAAAGAAAAGAAGAGAAAGAGGAAGAAAGGAAAAGAGAAATCACAACAACAACCTGAACTACGTTTGACTTGATCCCTAAAGGGTACGTAGGCAGCCTCTCTCTGAGGTTCAGTCACACCGAAATGAAAGTCCAAAAGCCCCCAAGGAAAAAACTGGGGCAAAAGTTGTGGTTGTGCAAGAGATTTGATTCCGAAAGTTGTAGTTATGAACCCACGTCTAATTGTTTTTGAGCCTTTGATACCCTTTCTTTCTAACCCCGTCTAAAAGCCTGCATTACGGTCCAAAGAAAGACCTTCTGATCAGTCTTCAGGGAATGCCAAGTCGAGCAAGAAGAGGTGATTTATGCTAGGGACAACACTCCGGTCCAAGCAGAAAAATGATGAAAATGAGAGAGTCTTATTGGTGAAAACCCTCACGGCGCCATAAGGCGATGGTGAGTTGAGAGAAATTAAAATGAGAGAGTCTTATTGGTGAAAACCCTTGCGGGCACCTTATGGCGAAAGTGAGTCTTCAGATGGACAAATGAGATAGGTCTGTGGGTAAAAGCTGTTTAGGACACTGCAGGATGAACAAGGTTAGGGTTTTGTTGAAGAAATCAGGTTATGGAATTCTGGGGCAACAAAGCGTAGCAATGGAAAGTTTATTGGTTGGACAGATTGGGCCGGTTAGTCCGAAATACATGGCATGTTCAATGGTACTAGCTGTTCCTCTCAGATAAGTTTCTTTTCTTTTCATTCTTGTTTATAAATCGTCCGGTTTTGGATCCTCTTTATCCTTAACTCTCAAGGTCATTGCATTTCATTCCTTTTTGAGGTCTGTTCTTTAAGATGTTTTCAACGTCGGTCTTGTCCGAAACAAAGAGGAAAGGATGTCAAGGCTAACTACTAGTTTCCCAGTTGCAAAGCACAACAGGGCCGGAATATACCAAAGATGTCAAAATGCAAAGTAAGACACAAAGGATCATCGGAAGTTTCGTCGGTGGATTGGCCAGATAGTTTTGTAAGGAGAGGCAAAGTTTCAGATAAAGGGGTCAGAAATGTAAAACAACAGGATGGGATAGAACACTCGGGTCATCAAAAGTCATGGGGATTTTGAAAGTCTGTCAGGAAGTCAAAGCGGTTCAAGGCCAGTTCAAGAAGCAAGGCAAGGCAAAACACAGCAGCGGAGACGTCTTCAGCAAGAATGCCATCAACTAACCACCATTTTTTTAACTGACAAGATTTTTCTTTGATTTAAACAGGGGCAGAAAGTTTTCGTTGGTTTCGGAGAAACCCTCCTTAAGGGATAAAGCAAGCACCAAAACAGGTTTGACCATAAACTATCAGGACCCTCCTGGAAAATGGGACATAGTTTAAATCTCAAAACAATCATGAGTAGCATAATTTAGCATAAATGTACTCCAAAGGAATATACGTTGGTTTCCAAGTTTGCATGCTTAAGATAGGATTCAATTAGAAGTTTTCAGGACCCTCCTGGATAATGGGACGTAGTTTTAAGGTCTTTTTAGATAACAAGATATAGTGGAAGTCGTACTTTTAGTAGAAATGACTTAGGTTAAAACTGTTTTTTTAAATAGAAGTTGTCAGGACCCTCCTGGATAATGTGGAGTAGTTTAAGACCTTTTGATAACAAATGTAGTGGGAGTAATACCTTTAGAAGATGTAACTTAGGTTCGTAATTATTAGGAGTTGTCAGGACCTCCCTGGATAATAGGACCTAGCTTTCAAATTCTTAGTAACATTTGGCAATACGATTCAGTTCTACACTCACATCTGTACCCAGCCACCAAACTGGGACAGAAAATTGTTCTTTGTCTTGTCTATTTTTGTTGAAATCAAGCGCCCACCTGGAAAACAAGGGAATACATTTCAAATTTCAGCAATCAGGCGCCCACCTGGAGAACAAGGGAAAACATTTCAAGTTCAGCAATCAGGCGCCCACCTGGAGAACAAGGGAATACATTTCAAGTTCAGCAATCAGGCGCCCACCTGGAGAACAAGGGAATACATTTCAAGTTTCAGCAATCAGGCGCCCACCTGGAGAACAAGGGAATACATTTCAAGTTTCAGCAATCAGGCGCCCACCTGGAGAACAAGGGAATACATTTCAAGTTTCAGCAAACAGGCGCCCACCTGGAGAACAAGGGAATACATTTCAAGTGTCAGCAATCAGGCGCCCACCAAGATGGAATGCATTTCAAGTTCAGCAATCAGGCGCCCACCTGGAGAACAAGGGAATACATTTCAAGTTTCAGCAATCAGGCGCCCACCTGGAGAACAAGGGAATACATTTCAAGTTCAGCAATCAGGCGCCCACCTGGAGAACAAGGGAATACATTTCAAGTTTCAGCAATCAGGCGCCCACCTGAAAAATAAGGGAATACATTTCAAGATCAGCAATCAGGCAGGGAATAAATTTCAAGATTCAGCAATCAGGCGCCCACCTAGAGAACAAGGGAATACATTTCAACTTCAGCGATCAGGCGCCCACCTGGAGAACAAGGAATACATTTCAAGTTTCAGCAATCAGGCGCCCACCTGGTGAACAAGTGAATACATTTCAAGTTTCAGCAATCAGGCGCCCACCTGGAGAACAAGGGAATACATTTCAAGTTTAGCAATCAGGAGCCCACCTGGAAAACAGAGGCATATATTTCAAGTTTTTAGCAATCAGGAGCCCGCCTGGAGAACAGAGGCATATATTTCAAATTTCAGCGGTCAAAGCATCACTTGGAGAATGGTAAAACATCTCATATCACAATTCAGGGCAACAACAAAAGAATTCCATCAGGAGAATACAAGTTCACAAGGCAACAAGAACTACAAGAGCCAGTTAGGACTTTTTGTAATTCATAGATCATAGCTTAGTCTAGCTTCTTTTTATTTTGACACGGTGTAATAAGGGGGTTCAGTAAGCAGTAGCAGCAGCAACAACAACAGTGAAACCACAGCTTCATGGTAGTCCCAGCTACCAGACCTTCCCGAACTACACTGACCTGATTCCTTTTTAGCCAAGGATATGTAGGCAACCTCAGAAGCAGGGCGGCATTGCAGCTTCGTGTTTCGAGCAAAGAGGGGCAACTGTGAGCATGTGATTTTTGCCCTATATGATTTAGTCCCATAAATTCTTTAGCTTTTAATATTTGATAACATGACGTGCCCAGCCACCAAACTGGGGCAGAAAATTGTCTTTGTTTGTTTATTTTGTTGCAGTCAGGAGCCCACCTGGAGAACAAGGGAATACTTTTCAAG
>NW_017678198.1:16689-19223 GCF_001879085.1 Nicotiana attenuata
CCCATGAATCAAAACGACGTCGTTTTAAGCAGGATCAATTCCAACCGTCGAGGTTTGATGATCGGACGGTTGGGAAGCTTAGGTTAATTAATATATAACTATCCAAATCAACCCTACCCCCCTCAACCCCCCCCTCCCCANCGGAAATCGCCTCCGCCGGTGGCAATTCTCCAAACGACACCAAAAATACACCACTGTTCCTCCTCATCCTCCTCATCACAGATCAAAACCCCGTTTCATTCAATTCTCACCCAAATGTGTCAAATAACCAAAACTCTAGCGCCACCTCCGCCGTGCACGGTGGCGCAACCTCCCAAACCCTACCAAATTCACACCCCATACTCTCTTCACTTCCCTCTTCCCAAACCCCTAGCTATATTCTTTCGAATCATCCTTGACTTTATCGAATTTCAAATCCAAGAAGGGCAGAACCCTAGAAATTCAAAGTGCCGATTTCCGCCCCAAATTCTTGAATCCATAAGTTGATTTGAGGACCAAAATAATGCTTCCGTTTGTTCTTGGCAAAGAACAAACGCCTAGCATCATTTTGGGACGCGAATCGAAGTCCATTACTCGTTCAAGTTTCACGTAGGTGAGTTCTCTTTTCGTTCTTTTATTATTCTTGTTATTAAAATTAATTTTGTGTTAATCCGTTCATCATGCAATGTTCTAGTTCTTTAATCTTATTTTTTGATTAGTTTAGTCTGATAGTTCGATTAATATTTCTGCCTATTCTTGGATTGCCTTTGCTTGCCAGTGTTTGATTTTCCTCTTTTCATACTGTTTTGGTTTAGTTTTGTTCATTTCTTAGTTTTTGTTTAAATGATAATAATCGTTTTAAATCTGGAATTCAGTAGATTCAAGAGTTTTGTTTCATTTGAATTTGGTTTTAGCTGAATGATTTTCAGAATATGTTAGCTTAACCATAGTTAGTCAACCAGGGTTAGTAATACAGGGTAAAAGGGGTTTGGTTTAGTTTGTGATTTTCAGAATAAAAAAGGGTCATCTAGGGAATTCAATTTAGGGAATCTTTGACAACTGAAATTAGAAGCCACAAGAAGCACCTAGAAGGGGGTTTAATTGAAATTTCAGTTTCATAGTCAGGTAACTTGGGCAATAAGCCAAGATTCTAGGGACTAACTAGCTAAAAAATAAGAATTAAAAAGGGACTAAAATGCAAAATAAAATCTGCAGGGTTGCCCTAATTGTTTGCCTGTAAAGGCACCATTTCTTGCCTTAGAAGGCAAGGCTTGAGGAGCTAAAAAAATCCAGAAATAAAGCTGCATAAGTTTACTATTTTAGAAAGAGTTTTGAGAGCTGAAAAAAATACAGAAGAGAGAGCCTTTAACCTTCTGAAAATGAGAAAAATCTTAAAAAAAAAGGAAGAATGCATTAGAGAGCTGAAAATCCCTGAAATCATCTAGACAGCTGAAACTTCCAAAGAAAAAGCACTGTTCCATAAAAAAAAACTCTGAAATCATCGGGGTTCTCATTCTGAAACAATTCTCGGATAGCTGAAGGTTAAATGACCTGAACTTAATTGATAATCCAGTGTTTGAGTTTGGGCTTTGGGTGTGTTTTGATCTGGAGTTTTGTTTAGTACGATTGTGGGTCTGAATCTGGTTTAAAGTGGTGTCCTTCGATCATTCCTGGGTTGGTTTCGCTACTGGGTACTGCTCATGTTGCTTCTTTTCTGCTGATACCTCATTTCTATGCTTTCTTTGGCTATTTCCAGGTACATTCCAGTTCTTATGGAGTCCACTTGAGCATGTAACATGAAGCAATGATTTGAGGAGGAAATGAATGTCTTGTTATTTGTGGACCTCACTTGTTCTGCTAATACTTTACGTTACTCTATAATTTTGAAGTTTGAATCCATGTAATCTCCAAAGTAGGTTGTAGTTAATTTGATCATGTTAGTCATGTTGTAATTTCCCTTTTGTTATGGCTGTTAGATGGCACAATAGGGCTAGATCTAGGCCGTGTGTGTTTTATTCCATTTGAGTTGGTTCTATATTATTAAGTTTAGTTGCGTTATAGTTGTGGGTTGATTGATCTTTGGCCTGCTGTGGTTGCATGTTGGTTATAAATGTGCATCTCAAGTGTTGANTTTGACATGAATCTGAAGTTGGAGGTTTTTTTCATGCTGCTGCATGAAATTCCGTTTTATTGCGTTATAACGAATTCGACCTTGGATCAGATCAAGTTGAAGTTTATGATTATTTTGAATAACTAGCTAACAATTCGGTAGTTAAGCATGAATAAATCAATATGTGGTTGAGTGATTAATCAACTTAGTTTATTCGTTGTTTCTTTGTTAAGAAATTCTGAAATCTGGGAGGCGATCCATACTAGACGTAAATAGTTTTGGGCCTTCCAAGTTAAGTAGCACACTTGAATTAAGAGGTTTTCTTCTTGTTTAAGTGTGGACTTGAGCTTGAGACCCGAATTCTTTGAATGCTTTAACAATAGTAATTAATGATGCTAATTAATTAAGGCCCTTGGAGACGACAACCATTAATAGAAAAATAATA
>NW_017678198.1:19317-23541 GCF_001879085.1 Nicotiana attenuata
CTACTTACTGCTAGGACTACGCGAGTTGGTGGAGCTGTTCGAGGGAGACAAGACTGCCAAATCTGGGGAAGGTCCTTCTGGGACCAAGTAGTTAGGAGTCCTTTATTTTGCTTTAATGATGTAATAAGGCCAATGGCCACTAGTGACATTTACTTTCTATTATTTAGAGTCGTTTTGGATTCGTCTTATTTTTATCAAGAAAATGAGGCATTTAGCATTATAAGTTCTCCAAAACTATTTGTCGCTAGGCCTACCTCGGGCACAACAAGGCACCAAAATTAGGGGCGCGATTTATATTCTCACCCAATGTGTTTAAATACTACAATACTTTTTCCTCAGAGCCCACACTAACTTGTTACCTTTTTTTTTTCTTTTTTTTATTCCCCTCCCTAAAGGTTAGTTCGTGTATTCTGGCACCATCAGCATACTCCACAAGATCCAAGGGCCCTCCACCACCTCCTCCTCCGAGTCCTGTCCGGAACAAAAACAAAGGCAAAATAGGAGATACAAGCGCCAGAAAAGAGATTGAGATTCCTCAGGGTACCCCGGTTGCTAAGGAAACTACTGCACAACTAGAACAAAAGCTGTTGAAATTTCGAGAAGAACTGGATCAGGTTCGGAATTTGGCAAACCTGTCATTTTCCCTCACCGCTCCTGATGTCAACACCCAAAATCCCGCACCTCCACAAAACACCCCGCAACCACAGATGCAACCCACTCATACCTGTAACACATGCCACACTCCAAATAACACCCCAGTACTCATTCCCGAGCCACTGAACACCACAAATGACCATCTCCACAACACTCCTATTTACGTGGATACTGTACCCCACTACGCCCAACCCATCTCAAGTGCACCTGAGTCTGATGACAAGGACTCCCTCATCAGGAACTTAGCGGCAGAGCTCAAGAAATTAACCAGCCGAGTTTAGGGCGTAGAAGGTAACAAAGGCATTGAAGGATTGAATAACGAGGACTTGTGCATTCAACCAGATGTTGAACTTCCGGAGGGGTACAAACCTCCCAAGTTCGAAATTTTTGATGGAACAGGAGATCCCAGAGTCCACCTGAGGACCTATTGTGATAAGCTAGTGGGGGTCGGAAGAGATGAGAAGATCCGTATGAAGCTCTTCATGAGGAGCTTAAAGGGAGATGCACTATCCTGGTACATCAGTCAAGACCCCAAGAAATGGACGAGTTGGGTAGGTATGGCATCGGACTTCATGGATAGATTCCGGTTTAATACAGAGAACGCACCAGATGTATTCTACATACAGAATTTGAAGAAGAAACCCACCGAAACATTTCGCGAGTATGCTACTCGTTGGAGGTCAGAAGCTGCAAAGGTCAGGCCGGCCCTAAAAGAAGAGCAAATGAATAGATTCTTCGTTCGGGCTCAGGGTCCCCAATATTACGAGAGGTTGATGTTGATCGAGGGTCAAAAGTTCTCTGATATCATCAAACTCGGAGAAAGAATCGAAGAGGGCATCAAGAATGGTATGGTTACAAATCTTGAAGCATTGCAAGACACCAATAAGGCTTTACAAACTGGTGGCGCATCCAAGAAGAAAGATGTAAGTGCCGTGATGGTCGCACAGGGAGCCAAATCACCACCAAAATACCACACTTACCCATCGCCTCCACTTACATATCAGCCCATCCCGAATTACCAAGCACCCACACCCTCTTATCCACCTCCCGTTTACCAATCCTCTCCACCTCTCACATATCAACCTATCTCACCCAGATACTCTCAACCAGCACCTGTTTACCAAGCTTATAACGCTCAACCCTCTCACTATCAATCACCACCCACCCGTCAAAATTTTTCGAGACCCAGACCAAACTTTGACCGTAAATATCCCAAACAATACACAGCCATCCCAGAACCAATTGACCAGTTATATGAAAGACTTAAAGCTGCTGGTTACGTCACTCCTATCCCAGCCAAAGCTCCAGAAAATCCCTCCCAGTGGGTCAACCCCGACAAGACCTGTGCGTATCACTCCGGCATGAAGGGACACACCCTTGACGAGTGCCGTTCATTAAAATTATAAGATTCAGACCCTGATCGACAATAAGGTCATTGTAGCAAAGGAGCCCGCTCCTAATGTTCGTAACAACCCCCTGCCTGACCACAAGGGTGGAGACATTCATATGATCGAGATCGAGGATGATTGGGACCCCAAAGGGTCATAGGTTTGATTGCTGAAGGGGATGAACCAAAGAAGCCAGCGGTTACCCTTAACCCAATTGTTGTGCAGAATCAGCCCTCCACGGACGACGAAGTAAATATGTCTATACCTCTTGAATTTGAAGCGCCTCCCTCTGCAAAGGCGCCCGGACCAATCGAGGTTGAATTTGGAGTTCCAAAGGCACCTACACCCTTTGAAGTTGCTGTGTTACCACCAAGGGTGCCTATTCCGATGGTAATGACTGACATAACACCATTCCACTCAAATGTCATACCATGGGATTACACTGCCGAAGCTAGGAGGAAAGGAAAAACAAAGAAAGGAGAAACGATTGCCGCACAAGGAATGACTAGAACAGGGAGGGTCTACACCCCAGAGCACCTAGCCAAATCCGGTAAGCAAGCCCCGGGACGTCCCATTGAGACAGGACCCGACGATCTTTGGAGGAAAATACAGGCTAAGGAGTACTTAGTCGCTGAACAGCTGAACAAAACACCAGCACAGATATCTATCCTGGCTCTTCTGCAGAGTTCAGACGCTCACAAGAATGCCTTAATGAAGATACTAAGCGAAGCCTATGTGCCCAGCAATATAACCGGGGGTGAAATGGCGAATATGGTGGGGCAAGTGTTGGAGAGCCATAAAATAACCTTCCACGAAGACGAGTTGCCGCCAGAAGGTTTGAGCCACAACAAAGCACTGCACATCACCGTGCAATGTGAAGATTATTTCATCACTAGAGTTCTGATTGATGGAGGATCAAGCCTCAACATCTGTCCGCTGATAACTCTCAGAACCTTGGGAAAAAGCCTGCATGAGATCAAAGATGGGGCTATCAATGTCAAAGCCTTCGATGGATCCCAGAGATCTACTGTTGGAGAAATCAGCATGTGCTTGCAAATGGGGCCAACATGGTTCGACGTCGACTTCCAAGTGATAGACGTCCCGGCATCCTACAACTTGCTGTTGGGACGCCCCTGGATCCACACTGCCGGAGCCGTAGCATCAACCCTGCATCAGGCGATAAAGTTTGAATGGAACCACCAAGAGGTGATCATTCATGGCGATGGTAGTAACCCCATATATAGTCGCCAGACTATCCCAATGATCGGGGGCAGAAGGAGAATAGGCGGAGAGACAAACCACCACATCGAAAGGGTCAACGCTGTAGACAAAGACAAGTGGTAGGACAACAAGATCGAAAGTATCCTGAATTGGTGCGGGTACGAGCCTGGAAAGGGACTTGGTAAAAATCTTCAGGGGATCACTAAGCCCATCAAACTGAAGAAGCATGGAACTACCTTTGGCTTAGGGTATGGTTATACTTGGAAGAAATTCCAGAACTGGTCGCCACCATGGCGCGGCCCTTACTATCAATATGAGTTTCCGATACCTAGCCTGAAGTAGACCTTCCAGCCAGCAGATACTATATATGGGTCAGAAGAAGATGAAACATTGGCAGCCATGAAGAATTTGTTCCTGGAGGATGATGACATGGACATCTGTGTTCTTTTTGAGGAGGAAAGGGAGGAAGGCCCTTCCGTACAAGCTGTAAGCAGGGGAGACCGCCTCAGCAACTGGTCAATTAGGACCGTCAGAGCCCGGAGGGTTTCGGGGTAGCAAGGCTAAACAAAAGCAGCATGCATCGCATTTTTTAGTTTACTTTACTAGTTGATTTTCTTCCCGCATTGTCTTTAATTTCGAAAAGGGCTCCGATGTTTCAAACAACTTTGAATTTAATCAAAGCATTTCAGTTTATCATATATATCTCGCTTATTATTTTCTCTATCATTTACTCTATTTTATACAGCATTACTATTACTTATCTTGACGATGAACCAACGACTGTGACTTGCAACGAAACAACGCAACAAAAGGACATAGACTCAGAAGAAGATGAAATACCTGAAGAGGTCGTCAGAGAGGTTGAGAATTTTGAGAACAGACCTAAGTCCAACCTGGAAGAAACTGAGGTCATTAATTTTGGAGATACAGAGAACGTCAAAGAAACTCGCATCAGTGTTCA
>NW_017678199.1:0-3747 GCF_001879085.1 Nicotiana attenuata
TCCTCGGGGGCCTTCCCCGGGCGTCGAACAGCCAACTCAGAACTGGTACGGACAAGGGGAATCCGACTGTTTAATTAAACAAGCATTGCGATGGCCCTAGTCTAAAAAGCTCAACTCAGGGATTGGAATCCTAATGTTGGCAAAAAGGCGACTAGGGAATGGAGGCCCTATGTCTAAAAATTCAACTCAGGGATTGGAGCCCTAATGTTGGCAAAGGGCGACTAGGGAATGGAGGCCCTATGTCTAAAAAGCTCAACTCATGGATTGGATCCCTAATGTTGGCAAAAGGCGACTAGACAATGGAGGCCCTATGTCTAAAAAGCTCAACTCAGGGATTGGAGCCCTAATGTTGGCAAAAAGGCGACTAGGGAATGGAGGCCCTATGTCTAAAAAGCTCAACTCAGGGATTGGAGCCCTAATGTTTGCAAAAAGTCGACTAGGGAATGGAGGTCCTATGTCTAAAAATCTCAACTCAGGGATTGGAGCCCTAATGTTGGCAAAAAAAGGCGACGATGGAATGGAGGCCCTATGTCTAAAAATCTCAACTCAGGGATTGAAGCCCTAATGTTGGCGAAAAGGTGACTAGGGAATGGAGGCCCTATGTCTAAAAAGCTCAACTCAGGGATTGGAGCCCTAATGTTGGCAAAGGTGACTAGGGAATGGAGGCCATATGTCTAAAAGGCACAACTCAGGGATTAGAGCCTTAATGTTGGCAAAAGGCGACTAGGGAATGGAGGCCCTATGTCTAAAAATCTCAACTCAGGGATTGGAGCCCTAATGTTGGCAAAAAGGCGACTAGGGAATGGAGGCCCTATGTCTAAAAATCTCAACTCAGGGATTGGAGCCCTAATGTTGGCAAAAAGGCGACTAGGGAATGGAGGCCCTATGTCTAAAAATCTCAACTCAGGGATTGGAGCCCTAATGTTGGCAAAAAGGCGACTAGGGAATGGAGGCCCTATGTCTAAAAATCTCAACTCAGGGATTGGAGCCCTAATGTTGGCAAAAAGGCGACTAGGGAATGGAGGCCCTATGTCTAAAAATCTCAACTCAGGGATTGGAGCCCTAATGTTGGCAAAAAGGCGACTAGGGAATGGAGGCCCTATGTCTAAAAATCTCAACTCAGGGATTGGAGCCCTAATGTTGGCAAAAAGGCGACTAGGGAATGGAGGCCCTATGTCTAAAAATCTCAACTCAGGGATTGGAGCCCTAATGTTGGCAAAAAGGCGACTAGGGAATGGAGGCCCTATGTCTAAAAATCTCAACTCAGGGATTGGAGCCCTAATGTTGGCAAAAAGGCGACTAGGGAATGGAGGCCCTATGTCTAAAAATCTCAACTCAGGGATTGGAGCCCTAATGTTGGCAAAAAGGCGACTAGGGAATGGAGGCCCTATGTCTAAAAATCTCAACTCAGGGATTGGAGCCCTAATGTTGGCAAAAAGGCGACTAGGGAATGGAGGCCCTATGTCTAAAAATCTCAACTCAGGGATTGGAGCCCTAATGTTGGCAAAAAGGCGACTAGGGAATGGAGGCCCTATGTCTAAAAATCTCAACTCAGGGATTGGAGCCCTAATGTTGGCAAAAAGGCGACTAGGGAATGGAGGCCCTATGTCTAAAAATCTCAACTCAGGGATTGGAGCCCTAATGTTGGCAAAAAGGCGACTAGGGAATGGAGGCCCTATGTCTAAAAATCTCAACTCAGGGATTGGAGCCCTAATGTTGGCAAAAAGGCGACTAGGGAATGGAGGCCCTATGTCTAAAAATCTCAACTCAGGGATTGGAGCCCTAATGTTGGCAAAAAGGCGACTAGGGAATGGAGGCCCTATGTCTAAAAATCTCAACTCAGGGATTGGAGCCCTAATGTTGGCAAAAAGGCGACTAGGGAATGGAGGCCCTATGTCTAAAAATCTCAACTCAGGGATTGGAGCCCTAATGTTGGCAAAAAGGCGACTAGGGAATGGAGGCCCTATGTCTAAAAATCTCAACTCAGGGATTGGAGCCCTAATGTTGGCAAAAAGGCGACTAGGGAATGGAGGCCCTATGTCTAAAAATCTCAACTCAGGGATTGGAGCCCTAATGTTGGCAAAAAGGCGACTAGGGAATGGAGGCCCTATGTCTAAAAATCTCAACTCAGGGATTGGAGCCCTAATGTTGGCAAAAAGGCGACTAGGGAATGGAGGCCCTATGTCTAAAAATCTCAACTCAGGGATTGGAGCCCTAATGTTGGCAAAAAGGCGACTAGGGAATGGAGGCCCTATGTCTAAAAATCTCAACTCAGGGATTGGAGCCCTAATGTTGGCAAAAAGGCGACTAGGGAATGGAGGCCCTATGTCTAAAAATCTCAACTCAGGGATTGGAGCCCTAATGTTGGCAAAAAGGCGACTAGGGAATGGAGGCCCTATGTCTAAAAATCTCAACTCAGGGATTGGAGCCCTAATGTTGGCAAAAAGGCGACTAGGGAATGGAGGCCCTATGTCTAAAAATCTCAACTCAGGGATTGGAGCCCTAATGTTGGCAAAAAGGCGACTAGGGAATGGAGGCCCTATGTCTAAAAATCTCAACTCAGGGATTGGAGCCCTAATGTTGGCAAAAAGGCGACTAGGGAATGGAGGCCCTATGTCTAAAAATCTCAACTCAGGGATTGGAGCCCTAATGTTGGCAAAAAGGCGACTAGGGAATGGAGGCCCTATGTCTAAAAATCTCAACTCAGGGATTGGAGCCCTAATGTTGGCAAAAAGGCGACTAGGGAATGGAGGCCCTATGTCTAAAAATCTCAACTCAGGGATTGGAGCCCTAATGTTGGCAAAAAGGCGACTAGGGAATGGAGGCCCTATGTCTAAAAATCTCAACTCAGGGATTGGAGCCCTAATGTTGGCAAAAAGGCGACTAGGGAATGGAGGCCCTATGTCTAAAAATCTCAACTCAGGGATTGGAGCCCTAATGTTGGCAAAAAGGCGACTAGGGAATGGAGGCCCTATGTCTAAAAATCTCAACTCAGGGATTGGAGCCCTAATGTTGGCAAAAAGGCGACTAGGGAATGGAGGCCCTATGTCTAAAAATCTCAACTCAGGGATTGGAGCCCTAATGTTGGCAAAAAGGCGACTAGGGAATGGAGGCCCTATGTCTAAAAATCTCAACTCAGGGATTGGAGCCCTAATGTTGGCAAAAAGGCGACTAGGGAATGGAGGCCCTATGTCTAAAAATCTCAACTCAGGGATTGGAGCCCTAATGTTGGCAAAAAGGCGACTAGGGAATGGAGGCCCTATGTCTAGAAAGCTCAACTCAGGGATTGATGCCCTAATGTTTGCAAAAAGGCGACAAGGGAATGGAGGCCCTATGTCTAAAAACGCAACTCAGAGATTGGAGCCCTAATGTTTTCAAAAGGCGATTAGGGAATGGAGGCCCTATGTCTAAAAAGCTCAACTCAGGGATTGGAGCCCTAATGTTGGCAAAAGGTGACTAGGGAATGGAGGCCCATGTCTAATAAGCTCAACTCAAGGATTGGAGCCCTAATGTTGGCAAAAGGTGACTAGGGAATGGAGGCCCAATGTCTAAAAAGCTCAACTCAGGGATTGGAGCCCTAATGTTTGCAAAAAGTCGACTAGGGAATGGAGGTCCTATGTCTAAAAATCTCAACTCAGGGATTGGAGCCTATGTTGCAAAAAGGCGACGATGGAATGGAGCCCTATGTCTAAAAATCTCAACTCAGGGATTGAAGCCCTAATGTTAGGCAAAAGGCGACCAGGGAAT
>NW_017678199.1:17649-18564 GCF_001879085.1 Nicotiana attenuata
ACTAGGGAATGGAGGCCCTGTGTCTAAAAAGCTCAACTCAATGATTGGAGCCATAATGTTGGCAAAAGTCGACTACGAAATGGAGGCCCTATGTCTAAAGAGGCACAACTCAGGGATTGGAGCCCTAATGTTGGTAAAATGCGACTAGGGAATGGAGACCCTATGTCTAAAAGGCATAACTCAGGGATTGGAGCCCTAATGTTGGCAAAAGGCAACTTGGGAATGCAGGCCATATGTCTAAAAAGGCACAACTCAAGGATTGGATCCCTAATGTTTGCAAAAGGCGACTAGGGAATGGAGGCCCTATGTCTAAAAAGGCACAACTCAGGAATTGGAGCCCTAATGTTGGCCAAAGACGACTAGGGAATGGAGGCCCTATGTCTAAAAAGGCACAACTCAGGGATTGGAGCCCTAATGTTGGCGAAAGGTAGAAAGCTCAACTCAGGGATTGGAGCCCTAATGTCGGCAAAAGGTGACAAAGAAATGGAGGACCTATGTCTAAAAGGCGCAACTCAGGGATTGGAGCCCTAATGTTGGCAAAAGGGTAAAAAGCTCAATTCAGGGATTGGAGCCCTAATGCTGGCTAAAGGCGAATAAGGAATGGAGGCCCTATGTCTAAAAAGGCTCAACTTAGGGATTGGAGCCCTAATGTTGGCAAAAGGGTAAAAAGCTCAACTCAAGGATTGGAGCCCTAATATTAGCTAATGGCGACTAGGGAATGGAGGCCCTATGTCTAAAAAGGCTCAACTCAGGGATTGGAGCCCTAATGTTGGCAAAAGGGTAAAAAGCTCAACTCAGGGATTGGAGCCCTAATGTTGGCAAAAGGCGACTAGGGAATGGAGGCCCTATGGCTAAAAGGCGCAACTCAGGGATTGGAGCCCTAATGTTGGCTAAAGGTAAAAAACTCAACTCGAG
>NW_017678199.1:23337-23538 GCF_001879085.1 Nicotiana attenuata
AAAGGTAGAAAGCTCAACTCAAGGATTGGAGCCCTAATGTCGGCAAAAGGTGACTAGGGAATGGAGGCCCTATGTCTAAAAAGGTGCAACTCTGGGATTGGAGCCCTAATGTTGGCCAAAGACGACTAGGGAATGGAGGCCCTATGTCTAAAAAGGCACAACTCAGGGATTGGAGCCCTAATGTTTGCAAAAGGCGACTAG
>NW_017678200.1:0-23537 GCF_001879085.1 Nicotiana attenuata
TCAGTGTTTCTATAGGCAAGTAAAGCTGCAATGATTAGGTTTCTATGAGATGTTGCAGGTAGAACTTGGGACACAAATTGGGATTACAATAGGTACTAGTTGAATCTGAGTTGACCAAAAGCAAATTTCTCACAACAGAGGGCAAGCTGGAAGTAAAAAAACAAGTAATGAGAGATGTAAGCTACTTATTTTCATTTAAGGATATGATAATTCTTGATTTCCCACTAAATATTTAACATCACTTTTCAGGTCAAATGTCACACAATAAAATCTTTGAAAATTATTCTACCTACAACAGTACAACTAGTATTACATGATTCAAATTTCATCAAATTCAAATCCAAAAAACAGAGTTCGCTAAACCGTCCGAAAGGAATAAATGGTAATGAATATTCAGGTATCCAGGGGTACTTTGCAAATACTCTTGATAATCACGCTAACACATAACAAAATCATAGCCAAGGAAAAAAATAAACAACAGATTCTAACACAAAGCTAGAATTAAATAGCCCAAAAACGAGAGAGAACTTACAGGGAAGTACACCTAAAATTCCAAAGCAAATCAAAGTGGTGCCATTATATTAAACTAAAAACAGAACTAAAACATGTTACACAAGCACATTTCAACAAAACTAGAACTCAGATTTTTTCACTAGCTAAACCCCAAAAATAATGATTCTTTTAAATGCTCAAAATCTCATTACTGTCAACAAAAGAAACTAAATAAAATATAAAAAGAGAGAGAGCGAGAGAGCGCACAATGGTAGAGAAGAAACATAAGAAAAAAAAGTGGAGAAGAAGAGGAAAGAGAAGACGTGTAACATTTGCTAATGACTAACCTCGAGTGTTACTGCCAGCGGATGGACGATTGATTGGTTGAATAGCACCTTGTTGTGCAGAAGCAGCCTCGCCAGGTGCACGAGCACTGAATATTAGCATGTCAGGATCAAGTCTTAAATCGGGATTGAGACGTTGAAGTCGTGTAACGACGTTCATCGTAATATCTTGTTCCATAGCATCCTTTTGTGCATTGAGCTCTTCCAACATTTTTTCCTTTTGTGCATTGAGCTTTTCCAGCAATTTTTGTTGCATCCTCTCTTCCATTTACTCCATTTTTTGTTCCATTCTCTCATCAGTAGCATTTATAGAGGATCCAAAATCTCCTTTTTTCTTTTTTAAGAGAGTCTTGTTAACCCCTCGTCCAAACAATCTAACCCGACCTGGGTGCTCAGGTCCCATGACGGATGCAAATGCGTCAACTGAATCACTTCCATCTCCACTTTCTTGATTTAATTGTATTCTCTCCATTTCAGCCCACAAACCAAATGCAAGAGAATAGAGTTTAAGTAAATAAAACTAAGACGATAATCAAGAACAAATAAATAATCACGACAAACGTTAAATTAGAAATTTCTTACAATTTTACTAATTGTATTCTCATAAGAGCCTTTGTATACTCGACCAGGTTTTCTTTTTCTTGTAGCCACAAAGATGTCCTTACTTGATAGAGTATCCGAAGTATCAGCCATTTCCTTCTTTTTTTCCTAATAACATGAAAACTGGTATAATAATCTTTTCATGCAAAGTTAGCAAGTTCATATTTTAAGAAAAATAAGAGAAAAAATCAAACCTCGATGATTCGAGCAAAACTTGTTTTGCCAGCAGTATGTGGATGCTTCAACTTTTTTCGATTCTCGATATTGGTTTCAGACGTTTTCTGCAAATAACAAGCAAAGATTGACAAGGGGCCACCTAAAATACAAGTTTTATGTATTAAAATACAACTGGACTTTGAGTTTGCTTCAACTGCCTCTGAAGCCATGAGAGTACAGTAGTGCTTCTGGACACCAGAAGCATTGTTTTAGGCTCTCGTATTAGCCCAAAGTACAGTACAGTACACTGGATTTCCATTCACCTTACTACAATAACAATTACAATCAATCTATGGAGACTATTAGCTTCACAACTATTATATCTCCTACAAAGTTGGCAAAAGTTGGATGTAATTACCTTGGCGGCATCGGAGTTCCAATATTCAAGAAGATCTTTAATGTGAGACGCCGGAACATCTTTTGGCCTATTCTCCATTCGAAGCTCGTCATTCTCATATGCTTCAAAGTGCTTTCTCTTTAACTAACTTTTATACTTTCTCCAAGCAGTACAAACTGAATCAAAAACCCAACTCTTCGCCTCTTCAGGAATGTCATATTTTTCCTACAAATTTAGTGCAATTAGGTTAATATGAGAAATGTGAAATATAATCAACGCTTATTGAACATTAGGAACTTCAAACCTTGACATATTTCCAAATATCATTTTTTGTATCTACTTTCCTCCAATCAAATACATTAAGAGGACAAAAGGTCTCATTCCTTCCCAAAGTGCCGAGGAAGCTACCCAACTCTTTTACAACTTCATTAGTAGGACCAACGGGTTGATTTAACTCATTTAGTACGATTATTTTACGGTCCTTCCTACCGTGCACACTTTGCATTTGAGTAGGGCCTCTTTTTCTTTTTGGCGCGGGAGGGCCTGCACTAATACAAAACAAGGATAATCACCAATCACCATTGTTAGTTAATTTTATGATTAAAATTTATATATACTTGCCTGGTTCCTCACATTGTTCAATTGCTTCATGATTGGTAGAATCTTTAGATGGTTCATGCACAGCTTGTGATGTAGGAGTGATGGAATCCATTGGCACTTGCCGCACTTGTTCTTGTACTCCTTGTGCTGTAGAAGAGGTAGAAATAAATGGCACTTGCCGCACTTTTTCTCGCAATTGAGATCTTTTCGAAACCTTCTCAGCTTTTGATTGTCTTTCTTCATTTTCATGAAAGGTTCTTTTTGTTGTCAACGACTGATTTCGCAAAAATGCAAGTGATCGAGATTCTGATTGTCTTTCTTCATTTTCATTAGACCTTATAGCTTGAGAGGTTCTTTTTGTTGTCTACGACGAAACCTTTTGGTTTCTCAAAGATGCAAGTGATCCAGCTGGAATGCGGTTGGAAATTTTTTTTGTTTTTGCTTGAGCACCCTTCTTGATTCATGACTATTAAAATCTCTGCCATATTCAAAAAAGCAAACACGAAATAGTATAAGATGAGTACATATAAGTGAAAAAAGGAGATACATATCCTCTGACAACTAATGTTGTCGAGAATCTACTGAGTGATATAAGATTTCTTTAATAAGATAATGTACGAAAATCATCAGACTAGCACATACTTTGCTGGACAGAATTCCAACAGGGGAATATAGAGACATATTTCTTTATTGTTGTTTTCCTAAGTCCCCTTATCTGATCATCATGTATCCATGTTGGTTGGCTCTTACGAGCACCTAGTAGAAACATATGATGACATGCAAATGATGGATTTTCAATTTTCATCTAGGATAATCTTCAAATACTTGTATTAGAGGACAATAGAAAGTCAAATGGAAGAAGTTATTAATAATAGGTCCTGATAAAACAAATTCTGTTGTACAAGAAGCAGAGAGAAAAGGAGTTCCTATTATATGTTCCTATTATAGTAATTCTTGGAAACAGACACTTTTCTTTCTTTGTCTTACTATGATTTCTTCAATAGAGTTATTGGATGATGTAAAGAGCAATCACCTGGACAAGAAATGCAGAAACGTTCTTTCTCTGATCACCTGGACAAGAAATGTAGAAATGTACTTTCTCTGATCACCCTGGAGTTGAATAACCTTCAAAAACAATAATAGCACATGACATATCAATACCAACACTAAAAAATAACCATGATGTTGTAAGACATTTAACAGACAGATAACAATCTCCCTAAAAAGAAAATGAAACAGAATTAGAAGTGATCGAAAACACCAAAAATAATCTTAATATATATAAATGCATTTTCACTTACTCAAAAAAGTATATTTAAAAGAATTTCAGAACTTTCTTATTTAATCATCTGCTTCCATCCAATCCCAATCAGTATCATCAAACCCATCCTCCTCTTCCGATTCTATAATCATATCATGTGAATATTGTGTGTTAGTTGGAATATCAACAATATCAACGGGTACATCTTCTCTTGACCATCTAACGTCAACATCAAGTAATCTAGAGGAGGAACCAATGTCATCATTAGGTTCCCTCCAAAATGTGTCTCCAATATTGGGACAATTCTCTTCCTCTAGATCATACAAATCAACAGGTACTTTATTCCTTGCATAATAAACATCTTTTTCAATTGGATCCTCCACATAAAAAACTTGATAAACTTGCGATGCCAACACAAAAGGATCATCTGTACTGCATAATCTATTGAAGTACACCCGAGTTAACCCATAATCATCTATTTCATTACGAAACCAATCACATCTAAATAGTACAACACTAAAACAACCCCAATAATCAACCTCAATGATATCCCGGATAGCTTCATAATAGATAACCTCACCATCGATGGGATTTTGGTCCCTAGCACTAGCAAAACTATCAGTTGTTGCTGATAAAGTCACTCCATTATTTTGAGTCTTGCATCGGGAATCCCGTTCTTTGGTATGAAATCGGTATCCATTAATAAAATATGCAGTATATCTTTTGGCCACCATATTGGGTCCTTTGGCTAGCCATTGTAAATAATCGGGCACTACAATATTTTTAACTTTCTCTTTAAACCAATTACTGAATTTCCGACTATGATTCCTCGCTCTTTCTCATGCATTTGATCTACTGTGATTAACAATTAAATTCTTATGTTCCCTGCAATCATGAATATTTCAAGTTTAATCATATAATAAACAAATATAAAATATAAATAAACATATATAAAATTTATCTTACTCGATAAACTTTTTCATTTGCTCATCTCCAGTATTGAACAGAGCATATCGATGTGCTTCAAAACATAACTGTGAATCCATGAGAAAAGTATTTTTTTTCTTACTTCCAATTGGATGGCCTATATTAGGGAATAAAGGTGACAAATTTTGAGAGCACTCATCATCCACAGTTTGGTACCTACTAAATTTTGTCTTCACACCATCATGTAGGTATCTCGAACAAAAAGTCAAGCACTCATCAGCCAAAAACCCCTCTGCTATTGACGCTTCTGGACAAGATCGATTGCGTACAAACGCCTTGTACTTACATAGGTTTCTCTCAATGGGATACATCCAACGAAGATGAGCCGGCCCCCCAAGCTTAATTTCATTCACCAAATGAACAGGCAAATGTGGCATTATGTCAAAAAATGTTGGATGGAAAATTTTTTCAAGCTCACATGTTATTTCAACAATTTCAGACTGCATTTTTTCAAGATCTCTTTTCCTTATGACCTTGCTACATATAGCTCTAAAGAAATTTCCCAACCTAATCAAGGCCAATGAAACATTCTTGGGCAACACTTTTCTAACAGCAACCTGGAGCAAGTAATGCATCATAAAATGAGCGTCATGACTCTTGTACCCTGATATTTTCATCTCCTTCACATGCACGCGTTCTGAAATATTCGAAGCACACCCTTTTGGTAATTTAGCATTTTTCATGACGGTACAAAACAAAATTTTTTGTTTTGGTTCCATGTAGAAACAAGATTTAGCCAAACTTACAGTTCCATTATTGTTTGTTTTTGGTTGTAGCTCCTTTCGTATTCCCATTTCTTGCAAGTCATAGCGAGAATTTTCATGGTCCTTTGACTTTTCATCTATTTTCAATAACGTGCCGAGCAAACTATCACATATGTTTTTCTCAATGTGCATCACATCAAGATTGTGCCTCAATTTGTTATGCACCCAATATGGCAATTCAAAAAAATGGATCTCTTTTTCCACGGACCCTTAGCACTCCGAGACCTTTTTTTAGTTCCCTTTCCTAAGATATTGTTGAATTCAATCAACTCTTCAAACACTTACTCACCCGACAAAGGAGCAGGTGCAAGTTTGTGCTCCTCTTTACCGTCAAATAACTTCTTATCTCTTAGGAATGGATGATCAAGAGGCAAAAATCTTCGATGACCCAAGTAACACATCTTGTGACTATGTTTGAGATATTGAGAGCATGTGTCATAATTGCAAGTGGGGCATGCCAATTTCCCCTTAGTGCTCCATCCTGAAAGCATAGCTAATGCTGGAAAATCACTAAATGTCCACAATAAGGCAACACGCATTCGGAAAGTTTGGTTGGCTACAGCATCAAATGTGTCTATCCCCGTTTCCCATAGTTCCTTCAATTCTTCAATTAATGGTCGTAGGTACACGTCTATATCATTTCCCGGAGACGATGGACCTGGAATGATCATAGACAACATTATATACTCTGGCTTCATGCAAATCCACGGTGATAAATTATAGTTCATTAACATAACTGGCCACGTGCTATGAAAAATGCTCATCGTACGAAACGGGTTGAAACCATCACTTGAAAGACCCAATCTAACATTACGAGGATCGCTAGAGAAATCTGGGTGCAAAGAATCAAAATCCTTCCAAGCTTCCCCATCAGCAGGATGTCTTATATTCTCATCATTAAGTCGTTCATTAGCATGCCATCTCATCATAGCAGCCGTTTCAAGACACGTGAATATCCTCTGAAGCCTAGGCTTTAAAGGAAAGTACCTTAAAATCTTTGTAGGGATTTTAGAGCTTGCATTAGTCAAAGGACCAGCATTCTTCCATCTTGAAGACCCACAAATAGAGCAATTATTGGCCTTCTCATTTTCTTTCCAAAATAACATGCAATCATTGGGGCATGCATGTATTTTTTCATAATGAAGACCCAAATCTTTTATCATGTTTTAGCCTTGTTGAAAGATTCTGGTACCTGAGCAAAGGGAAATGTCTAGTTTATCAACTCTAACAAATCTGAGAAAGCCACATTACTCAACCCATGCAAGGATTTAAGCAAGTACAACCGAATAGTGAAACTCAGTTTACTGAAATTTTCACACCCCGGATATAACTCTTGTTTTCCTTCCTCTAGTAATTTGAAAAATTTCCTTGCATCTTCAGATTATCTTTCCTCAGCTCCTTCTTCATCTCCTACCTGACCATCTATATTTCTAAATGTATCATGAAGCATTCCATCAATATCGTCACGCATGTTAGAACCTTCATCGTCATTGCTTGGAGAAGGTGTATTTCTCGAGGAAAATCCCTCCCCGTGGAAAACCCATTTGGTATAACCATCAACAAACCCATGAACAACCAAATGATCCTCTACCACATTTCTATAATGCCAATAGCGATTAATGCACTTTTTGCAAGGGCATAATATTTCATTTCCTTGGCGGCTCGTTCAAATACCTTATCAAGAAAATTATTCACTCCACCTATATACTCATCCGTCCATCTAAGGAGATTTATCCAACTTTTATCACCATAATCCATGGATATCCTATATAATATATTCAAATCACCGAAATTAGTATTCAAGGTAACCAAGGTCCAGGGATCAAGAAGGACATACTTGGAGGTAAAAAAAAAAAGAATCTACCTTTTTACATAATGCAGAAACAGATATGGGATAAGGAATTGTGAATTACAATTATTCAATTAAATATCCTCCTCCCCAACATTGTAACACACATTAGCATAAACATACTATACTACAATTCTATCAAGTTCTCTACAATACTATATTATTTCTTTTCTCTGAAAATGGTAAGAAGAAAAACACCAAAAAGGAAAAAAGCACAAGTCGTCTTACTGAAGCAATCTTTCGGGAACATAAAGAGCATATGGCAGAGGATAGCCATCTTAAAGAATCAGAGGAGTAGAGAAGAGAAGAAATGCTTGATTCATATGCGTGTATATGTTTTCACCAAACAAAAGATCCTACTTCAGAAACACATTAGACACAGCTAGCAATCACTTCAGTATACTCCCATATTTAGCAAAACTTAGATTCTACAAAAAGTCAGTGGTCACATTTATCAACAAAAAAAAGGAATGAGAAACAGATTCAGAGAAGAGGATATATGTGTACCTCTGAAAAATTGTTTCCCTTGATCAAATACTGTGGTGCAGTGCTAAGCCCAGCAAGTACACATGGCAAGAATGCAAATCCTATCTGTCCGAAAATTGACAGAAGAAAACAAAAATATTATGAGAATGACAAATGGAAAAAGAGACTAGAGAATGTAAGTGTACTATCTTAGCAGTTTTATACACCTTCATGGTTTCCATATCTCCCTCTTACTCATTTTAATGCTCAACAGAAAACATTTCTACAGCATGTATCATAAATATGAATAATTCCCAAACATCCTAAACTCTTCTTAAAGAATGTGGCTAGCAAGTCCAGCTAACTATACAAAGGAAAACCAAATGAATATACTTTAATATTCTTAAAAGGTTTGACTTTTCAGAATTCATGTAGTAAATGTTGAGAAGAAACAAAAATTTAGAATTTCGTCACAGCTTCTAGAATTGCAGATTTAGAATGCCTTTTCCTTTGCCTAAAAACTGTCCATATGGACATGGACTCAACACAAAAACGACATGTATAGCTGGATTGCAAACAATATGAACATAAGAAAGCTAGAACAGGGTAAAATTTTGTCAACAAAAAGTATACGACAGAGTAAAGAAAATAGAAATAAATATAAGGCTTTATCAAGTACAACAACAACAAACCCAGTGTAATCCCATAAATGGGGTCTGGGGAGGGTAGTGTGTATGCAGACCTTACCCCTACCGTAATAAGGCTTTATCAAGTGTAAGCACAAAATAAGTAAACAAAAGGAATTGAGTAAGCAATTATTGCAATAAACCAGTGAAATATGCACACAAAGTAACTTTCAAGAACTACTAAAACCACGCATTAACTTAATAGGATAGCTAAACCAAAAGCTCAAAACTTAGTAACATCCCATACATCAGAGGATCTATTAAGGTGTCTCCAATAGTATCTAGGAAAAGTTCAGGAACAAATGTGTACGAACTTTTTTTTTTTGATTTGCACCGGGTTATTTGACCATCTCTCGCAAGAGAAGACCTAAATGGCTAAGGATTAACATGCCACCATTTTCAAATGATTATCATTTAAAATCCCATAAGCAGAAACTACAAAACAAAATAAAATCTCATGCACTATACTTGTGTAGCAAAGCAAAAGCTGCAGAGAAGCTATGCCCTGGCCATTCTACATTAGTTCCAGCCATTTAATGAACAACAAACTTCTTCATGATCAAACAGAACACAGCCTTCAATTCATGATTATACATGGTGAAAGCGTAAATCTTGTTATAATCAAAAGGACAATAAACTAACCTCTTCAGCAGCTGTATTTGGTACATAAGTGAAAATTGTTTAATTAGATGAGGCAATACTGCAGGNGGCAATACTGCAGGAGCATGCGCGCAGGGAATCTGAAAAATTTTACACAATCAATAGCTTTAAGTGAGTTAACATCTAAGGCGCGGATCACTCAAATAACTGCCTTGACAATGGCTTGTCTAATCGGTTGTATTTTGTGAAAAACGATATACAAGCTATGTTGCGGGTAATTGGAACAGGGAACTCCAGTTCACTTCCATCAGCTGCTGCACAATTGGGTCCTGAAGGATGGTCTTGGACGGTTGAGCAAGTGCATCTACACTGCTAGCCTAGCATCTTCGTTTGATACCAATCTTAAGGTATAGCTTTTCTAACAGGGAATACTTTGTGCAACTCATCTTATAAAGCTTATTTTACTGTTCTTGATAATTAGAATTCATTTCTATCTTTGGGAAATGATGCTTATATTTAAGTAAGATTACCTCAAGAGGCTATCTAAGTTTCATCTGGCATGTTTCCTACTTTGTTTTTTTTGGTGTTGGCTAGAGAGAGTAAGGTTCTATACATTTGTTCTCGTCAGTTTGAGCATTGGAGTTGAATTGTTGACTCCTGTATTCCCACAATACTTTTTGATGCTTGCATCAATTGCCAACATCGCCAAGCAAATAAGCCTTGCGTGTTACTTAGCAACTAGTGTAAGTCTCAGCTTCAAAATGGAATCGACATAGTAAGTCCACTCAAAACATGTGAAAGAAAATCGCAGAGTTAAAGGTTTCCATGGCGCGGATTCATCAACTACAAACTGAACTTTTTTTATAACTTTATAAATACATGTTTCTAACGGTCTTAAAACTGTTCAGGAACAAAAAATTACAGAAGAAGCCTCGAAACACTTCTTTCAAACAGTAGAAATTACAGAAATTACAGGAACTACAGGAATTACACTTCTTTCAAACACTCAATTAGTGGAAATCTTAGCAATACCATTGCTTTGGCCACCGAATATTTAACAAAAGCTAGAAATTTAAGCCTTTAACCCAGAAATTTAAACAAAAACAAATTAAAAAAAAACAATGCATAAATTTAACAAAAGCTCAAGTTGAGCTGCTAAAACCAACCCAGAAATTTAAAGAAAAACAAATTAAAAAGCTGCTAAAACTAAAAAGCTGCTAAGAATATATTTACCGATTCAGATTTAGAGAAACTCTAAAGGATTATGGAGGAGTTGTTGAGCCTGAAGGCGATTTTCAATCGTCGAAATAGAGGAGATTTTTGAGCGAGCCTGGAGGAGATTATCGATTTTTCGGAGCCTGGTAATTGCCGATGATTTTTCAGAAACTGGAAACTCGATCGATCTCCTCAAAAACTATGGAGGAGGAGCTTGATAATTTGCAATGAAACTAATCCTAGGAGCCTCGTAATTTCCGATGTGAACGAATTAGGGGACTTTTTCCGATGGATTTTAACATGTTTTGTATATTTTAGGGGTTTACCTATATATGTTTTCGATGAAACCTAGATATAAAACTAAAATAGTAATAATAATCAAATTGTGGGCCCCACCATATTTTAGCGGGTGTTAAAATTTTGGGTGAAAATAAGGAGGGAACTAAAATCATCGTAGCATATACATCCAACCGTTACCATGGATGTATCTATTGCTACGTTATCTAAACTGTTGCCATATATGCATCTATAGGGACGGTTATTTAGCCTATTGCAACGGTTTGGTTGCTAAGTGCTCCGGTAGTTCCAACAATTATTTGTAACGGTTATAACCGTAACAATAGAGTACCTATCGCAACGGTTATGGATCCGTTGCAAAAAAAAGCGTTGCCATAGCTCCAATTTCTAGTAGTGGTTCAAGAAATATGATCCTCCTGTATTTAGTGGGTTAGCATCAGAGGATGCCTTGGGATTTCTAGAGGAGTGCTACCGTATTCTCCGTACTATGGGCATATCAGAACCGAACGGGGTTTCCTTCACTACCTTCCAGCTTCGAGGAGCCGCCTATCAGTGGTGGTGTGCTTATGAGTTAGACAGTCTGCATAAGGCAGCTTCCCTAACTTGGACTCAGTTTTCAGATATGTTCCTGAGAGAGTATGTTCCTCAGAGCCTTAGGGACGCATGGCGCGCAGAGTTTGAGCATTTGCGCCAGGGTACTATGACTGTCTCGGAGTATGCTGTCTGTTTCACCAGCTTGGCTAGACATGCACCAGCCTTGGTTTCTACTGTTCGCGAGAGGGTTTGCCGGTTTATTGACAGGCTCATTCCCAGCATCAGGTCTAGCATGGCTCGCGAGTTAGAGATTTATATTCATTATCGGCAGGTGGTGAGCATTGCTAGGAGGATTGAGGGTATGCATGCTAGGGACAGAGAGGAGAGGGAGGCCAAGAGGTGTCGAGAGTCAGGCCATTATTCTGGTGCTCGTGCCCCAGCTGCAGGTCGTCATAGTAGGGGTCATATGGGTCGCCCCGTTCATTCAGCTCTTCCAGCAGCCAGTGGTATTCCAGCTCCACCTAGGCCTCAAGAGCCTTATTATGCACCTCTAGTCTCTAGTGCGCCTCATGCGCAGGGTGCTTCCAGTGGCCAATCCAGCAGACCTGGCCTGAGCCAGTCACAACCGCCACGTCCTCCCAGAGCTTGTTTTGAGTGTGGTCACACATGCCATATGGTGAGGGATTTCCACAGACTCAGGAGGGGTGCACCTCCGCAGACTTCTCAGCCACAGCGTGCACCGCAGAGTTTCCAGGCTATGATTCCAGCACCAGTTACTACCCCTTCCTGCCCCGCACCGAGGCTCTCGCCTCCGATCCTGTCATCGTATGTATTATCCTTATCCGTCGTAAAGATGCATTGGTTCTATTCGACCCAGGCCCCACATATTCTTATGTGTTTTCTTATTTTGCCCCGCTTTTGGGTGTGTCTCGGGATTCTTTGAGTTCTCCTGTTTATGTTTCTACTCCTGTTGGAGATTTCTCTTTTTGTGGACCGCGTTTATCGGTCGTGTTTGATTGCTCTTAGTGGTTTGAGACCAGAACCGATTTGTTATTGCTCAGCATGGTAGACCGTGATATTATTCTGGGCCTGGAATGGTTGTTGCCCCATTATGCTGTTCTTGATTGTCACACCAAAAACCGTGCTAGGCCAGGTGTACCGCGAGTAGAGTGGAGGGGGTACTTTAGATCATACTTCTAGTAGAGTTATTTCATTCCTTAAGGCTCGGTGCATGGTTGAGAAGTAGTGCAATGCGTATCCAGCTTATGTGAGAGATGTCAGTATTGATACCCCAACAGTTAATTCAGCCCTAGTATTGATATTGCCTACTCGTTCGGGGTCTTACACTGTCTATTGTGATGCCTCGAGAGTTGGCCTTGGAGCGGTATTGATGCAGGATCGTAGAGTGCTTGCCTACGCGTCCAGACAGTTGAAGATACATGAAAAAAACTATCGTGTCCATGATCTTGAGTTAGCTGCTATCGTTCACGCCTTGGAGATCTGGCATCATTATTTGTACGGCGTGCCTTGTGAGATATATACTGATCACCCAAGTTTGCAGCATCTGTTCAAGCAGAAGGACCTTAAATAGCGTCAGAGGACCAGCCTCATATCCTTGTAATAAACTGCATATGTACTATATTGCGATTCCCCCCGTACCTATACTAAAACGGGGGTAATNACGGCGTGCCTTGTGAGATATATACTGATCACCCAAGTTTGCAGCATCTGTTCAAGCAGAAGGACCTTAAATAGCGTCAGAGGAGATGGCTAGAGCTGCTGAAGGATTATAACGTCACTATCTTGTATCACCCGGGCAAGGCCAATGTGGTGGCCGATGCTTTGAGCCGCCGGGCAGAGAGTTTGGGGAGTTTGGCTTATCTACCAGCAGCAGAGAGGCCTATGGCGATAGATATTCAGGCCTTAGCTAGCCAGTTTGTGAGATTAGATCTTTCGGAGCTAGTTGGGTTCTAGCTTGCGTGGTCTCTCGGTCTTCCTTGTTTGACCGTATCCGGGAGCGTCAGTTTGATGACCCTCATTTGCTTGTCCTCAAGGACCAAGTGTTGCTTGGTGATGCTCGAGATGTGACTATTGGTGATGACGGAGTATTGAGGATGTGGGGTCGAGTTGTGTACCCAATGTTGATGGGCTTCGACAGTTGATTCTAGAGGAGGCCCACAGTTCGCGGTATTCCATTCACCTGGGTGCCGCGAAGATTTATCAGGATTTGAGGCAGCACTACTGGTGGTTGCGGATGAAGAAGGATATAGTTGGGTTTGTAGCTCGGTGCCTTAATTGTCAGCAGGTGAAGTATGAGCAGCAGAGACCGGGTGGATTGCTTCAGCAGATAGAGATTCCGGAGTGGAAGTGGGAGCGGATCACCATGGACTTCGTATCGGGGCTCCCACGGACTTTGAAGAAGTTCGATGCCATTTGGGTTATTGCAAATCGGCTAGCCAAGTCCGCGCATTTCATCCCAGTGTGTACTACCTATTCTTCGGAGCGGTTGGCGGAGATTTACATCCAGGAGATTGTCCGTCTGCATGGTATTCCCATTTCCATCATTTCAGACAGAGGTACTCAGTTCACATCGCGATTCTGGAGAGCCGTACAGCAGGAATTGGGTACCCGGGTGGAGTTGAGCACATCATTTAACCCTCAGATGGACGGACAGTCCGAGCGCACTATTCAGATTCTTGAGGATATGCTCCATGCGTGCGTGATTCAGTTTGGAGGTTCTTGGGATCAGTTCTTGCCATTGGCGAAGTTTGCCTAAAATAACAACTATCAATCCAGCATTCATGTGGCACCGTACGAGGCTTTATATGGTAGGCGATGTGGATCTCCGGTGGGTTGGATCGAGACAGGTGAGGCTAGATTATTGGGCACAGACTTGGTTCAGGATGTTTTGGAGAGAGTCAAGGCGATTCAAGATAGACTCCGTACAGCCCAGTCCAGACAGAAGAGTTAAGCGGACCGGAAGGTTCGTGATGTTTCCTATATGGTTGGAGAGCGGGTTCTGCTTCGGGTTTCGCCCATGAAGGGCATTATGAGATTTGGGAAGAAGGGGAAGCTGAGTCCGAGGTTTATTGGCCCTTTTGAGATATTGAGGCGTGTTGGGGAGCTTGTTTACAAGTTTGCCTTACCTCCCAGCTTGGCAGGAGTTCATCCAGTATTTCATGTTTCGATGCTCCGGAGGTATCACGGTGACCCGTTGCACGTGTTGGATTGCAGCTCAGTCCAGTTGGAGAAGGATATATCTTAGGTAGAAGAGCCAGTGGCAACACTGGACAGGCATGTCAGGAAGCGGAGGTCCAAAAGCATTGCATCAGTGAAGGTTCAGTGACGGGGTCAGCCGGCTGAGGAGGCGACCTGGGAGACCGAGCAGGATATACGAAGCCAGTACCCTCATCTTTTCACTACCTCGGGTATGTCTTTGTGCTCGTTCGAGGACGAACGAATGTTTAAGTGTGGGAGGATGTAATGACCTGGCTGGTAATTTTTTTGAATTTACGCGCCGATCCCCTATTAACTGCTTTCCCCAAGTTTATTTCTGCTATTCTAATTTCCGGGATGTTCGGTTTTGAATTTCGGAGAGTTTTGGGACACTTAGTCCATAAATGAGAGATTAAGTGTTGGAAAGTTGACCGTAGTCGGAACAGTGTGAAGACGGCCTCAGAACAGAAATCGGATGGTTTCATTAGCTCCGTTAGTTCATTTCCGGTTTGATAGTGAGATTTTGATTCGAGGGTCGGAATGGAATTCCGGAAGTTGCAGTAGTTCCGTCGTGACATTTGGGATGTGTGTGTAAAATTTCAGGTCATTCGGGCATGGTTTGGTTAGGTTTTTGATCGAAAGCGTATTTTGACGAAATTTGGAGTTCTTAGGCCTAAATCCTTGATTAATTCGAGTTTTCGATGTTGTATTAGGTGGTTTAAGGATTGGTACAAGTTTGAATGAGGTATTAGCTGTTATTGGTGATTTTGGTTGAGGTCCCGAGGGCCTCGGGATGAATTCGGGTGATTTCAAAAAGATTTTTGAAGTTAGAGATTTCAGAAAAATTGCTGGTTTATGTCATAACTGCACCTGCGGTTTGGGTTCCGCATGTGCGGAGCCGTAGTAGTGGCAAGGCAAGCGCAGATGCGGATTTTGGGTGTTCCCTCAGGTTCCGCAGATGCAGAAGATTCACCGCAGAAGCGGTTTCGCATATGCGAAAGAAGTACCGCAGATGCGGCTCCTGGGCTTTTAATGAAAGTCGCAAATGCGACATTTTGGTCCGCAGAAGCGGCACCGCAGATGCGGTCCCATGACCACAAATGCGGAAATAGCTGGGCAAAAATATGAAATTTTGAGGGTTTGGCTTCAAAAGTTGAAAAATCGAATTGGAGCTCGGGAGAGGGAGATTTTGAGAGGGATTTGAAGAGGAGATCTTTGGGTAACGATTATTTAACCTTTCTAGTTATATTCCATCAATCATTAGTTATTCTCATCATTTAAATTCGGATTGGGGATGAAAATTTGGGAAAACATTTGGGTAAACTTCATAGACCAAATTATTGGGTTTTAATTGGGTTGTTGGTATCCGATTTGAGAGATTTTTATATGAATAGACTCGTGTGAGTGTGAGGGTTCTAAAAATATAAATGTCACCCGATTCCGAGACGTTCGCCTGAGGGGCGTTTTGGTCATTTTACATAACTTTGCGTATTATATTAGAATTTAATTGTACAATTAGTTTCTTTAAGTATTATTTACATTATGAAAATGAATTTAATAGATTTGGGTCATTTGGAGTCGGATACTCGTGGCAAAGGCGTGGTTTCGGGTTGACTTGCATTTGTTCGAGGTAAGTGGCTTGTCTAACCTTGTATGGGGGACCTTCCCCTTAGGTTTGATATATTTGGTAATTGAAATGCCTTGTACGTGAGGCGACGAGTGCGTACCTGTGCAAATTGTTGGAAATCCGGCTTTTCTTTAAGTACTTATTAGTATGTTCTTATCCTGCTTTTATTACTTGTACTATTAAGTCTGTTGTTAGCTTAGGAAAGCATGTCTAAGTGATTTAATTGCTTTAATTGTTCAACTTGTTTACCTGAACCCTGTGCGACATGCTAGGCTAGAATTATTTGTAGTCTTAATATGAAATTTCCCTCCTCTGAATATTTTCTTGCTACTGTTGTGTAATTACATTGGGACTACGGATGTGGGATTCCGGTAGCTCCCCCTTGTCTGTTTACTTTGGGACTACGGGTTAGATTCCCGGTAGATCCCCCTGCACATTTACTTTGGGACTATGGGTTAGATTCCTGGTAGATCCCCCTGCGCAGTTATGGAACTTCGGAAAGGCACCCGGTAGATTCCCCAATACTGGTATTTATATTTGGGGACTACGGATCGGGATTCCAGTAGATCCCCCGCGCATTAATAGTTAGACTACGGGATGGGATCCCGGGAGAATCCGTCGAACACATATATGATGGACTATGGGCCGGTACCCCGGGAGATCCACTGGACATTTGTAATTGGGACTACATGACGGTATCCTAGAAGGTGCCCCGGCTGTCATCTTTGTGTTGAGCTGTATTTCCTTCCGTAGTTGGTTTATCTCTGTTCTAGTTGTTGTTGTTATTTCAATTCTATGTTATTTCCTATTGTTGCACTTATTTATATTGTTTACTTCACACTGTTAACCCTTATATTTTATTTAACCTCAGTAGGCTCCTGGCCTTCCTCGTCACTACCCGACGAGGTTAGGCTTGGCACTTACTGAGTACCGCTGTGGTGTACTCATGCCCCTTCTCGCTTTTTTCATGTGCAGATCCAGGTACTTTCACTCAGTCTTATCATCCTTGAGGCGAGGCGTTTCTATAGATACTTCAAGGTATATCTGCCGCGTCCGCAGACCGAGGAGTCTCTTTCTATTCTTGCTGTTTAGTATTAGCCCTTCTAAATTTTCAGTTCTTGTTAGACATTCTGGAGTTAGAGCTGTGTAGTACTTCTTAGCTTGTGATTCATGGGTTTCCGGGTCTTGGATTTATGTGTTGGTTTTGATGGTAAAATATGGTGTATGCCGAGCGACACATTTATACACTGGTTATTTCTTATTTCTCTCTTAAATTGTTTTACTTTCGCAAAATTTTGGTTTCTTATCTGCAATTTAGGCTTACCTAGTCGTAGGGACTAGGTGCCGTCACGATGGTTCACGGAGGGCAAAACGGGGTCGTGACACTCACGGATTCACAAGCTGAGAAAACACTACATAACTCTAATCTCCGGAATGTCTTATCAAGAACATAAAGTACAGAAGGGCTAAACACTAAAATGCAAGAATAGGAAGAGACTCCTCGATCTGCGAACGCGGCAGATATACCTCGAAGCCCCGTAGAATCGTCTCGCCTCAAGAATGATAAGCCTGAGTAGAGGTACCTGGATCTGCACATGAAAAACATGCGCAGGAAGGGCATGAGTACACCGCAACGGTACTCAGTAAGTGCCAAGCCTAACCTCGGTTGGGTAGTGGCGAGGAAGGTCAGGGCCCTACTGAGTAAATAAGATATAAGGTTTAACAATGTGAAACAACAGTGTCAGTAAGTAACACAAGATATAAAGGACAAAAACAACTATCATAGAGGCAAGTAAAACACAGTAAGAGAACATAACTCAGCTCCAAGATAACAACCGGGGATCTCCCAGGATACCGTCCTGTAGTCCCCAAATAAAAATATCATCTCCAATGGATCTCCCGAGTGCAGTACAAATGTGCAGGGGGATCTCCAGGAATACAATTCCGTAGTCCCAAAGTAAACATATAGGGGAGCTCCCGGGAGACCGTCCCGTAGTCCCAAAGTAAAAGTGCAGGGGGATCTCCCGGAATACCGTTCTGTAGTACCAAACTAAATACACAACAACAGCAAGAATTCAATCCAATCAATTTCATATCAAAGTGAAGCATGTAATCCTAACCTAGCATGATTCACGTAATACAATTAAGGCGGTTAAGTCAAATAGAGCAATTTTGTAACACCCCGTAAATTTGAATCAGTTGTGGATGCATTAAATGAGTATTCATGTGATGGTTATCAATTGGTTATTATAATTAGTGTAAGAGACAAATCATAAGTGTTTTGGGGTCCAAGGAGAGGCCTAAGTCTAAGGCAAGTTGGAAATTACATGATAGACTAAAAATTCCAAATGAGTACGCACAAGACCTCACTTTGGATGAGCATATCTACACGTATATTAGGAGTTGTGTGATGCACAGCCTATCAAATTAAAGCTATTTGAGTCTAGTTTCCAACGCATCAAATTGTTTGTTATTTGGAGGTGTACACAGAAAGTTATGACTGTTTTTGTGTCCCTTCCGTCGCCAGCGTCCTGGGTAGTGTCGGGCGCTAGCCGTGGCGCCTGGAAATTTTGACATACTGGAATCAACGTCACAGGCAGCGCCCAGCGCCACCTGTGGCGCCCAAAACAGTATATACTCAATTCGGGGTTCATTTTTACCCATTTATCTTGGCCGAGCTTTGGGGTCTTCCTTCACCTTCTCAAGAGCACCAACTCCTAACATCTTCAAGTTAAGCAATCTCCATTAACTTGGTGTGAAATTCCATCATTCTTACACTAGTATTGATGAAATCTACTCATAAAACACACAGATCTTCAAGAAATTCCTTCAAGAATTCAAAGGAGGGTTTTGCAAGATTTCTTCCAAAAGGTAATCCTACACCCTTAGACTTACATGTATGAATTTATTATGGGTATATGAGTGTGAATTAAGTATAGGGACTCTTGGTGTGGTGTTAGAAGCCATAAGTTCCCAATATAATTACATAATTATTGTAGAGATTGGAAGGTGATTATTTGATGGAATTTTGTTGGTTGGGTGTAGATGGATTGTCATACATGTGATGTTGGAAGTTATAAATTGGTTAGTCATGATGGTGGGATATATTGTTGATGAATGGTGATAGTTGGATGAACTAATTATATGGTGATGAGGTGCAAAGATTTATGCCTACAAGGTGTTTGATAATATGCCTAAATGGCTTAAGCTACGGAATTTGTTACTAATATTTGTTCCATTGGATATTGCTATTGTAGATTGAAGGTTCTTAGTATTGTGGATCATTGTAGTAGCACTAAGGGGCGAAATTGAGGTATGTGAGGCTAACTCTCTATGTTTGGGAATGTTAATGATTCTCCCTACACTACGTTTCTTTTATGATGTTATTAATTGTCTCAGAAATATAGTTAAGCCTTGTTCCTTGAAGACTTGTAGAGCTTCTATTCTCTATCTTCATAACTCGCTTAAGACTTTCATTCTGAACGTTGTGAGCTCAGTGCGTATTAAATATAAACTTGGGTTTGATGCACCCGAGTCTTAGTATAGATTACTCAGTATGCCATATACAGTTGAAATTTCAGTATTCATAATCAGTTCAAGAACACATGTCTTAGTCTAGTCCCATTCAGTATTCCAGTATTATGTAACCCAGTATGATCCAGTATTCCAGTATCCTTTAACTCAATGTGATTCAGTATTTCACTATCATGTATTGCAGTGTAATTCACAATTTCTAATTTTTAAATTCCTGAATGTTGAACACTTGTATTTGGGCCTGAGGTCATAGTTTATATGCTTTATGCATACTTGGGCCTAAGGTCGTAGTTATGTATACGTATACTTGGGCCTGAGGTCGTAGCTTGTGCACATATATATTGTGCCTGAGGCTGTAGCTTATTCAGATAAACAGGTTGTTCATCATTCAGAAGAGGGAGTATTCATATCCTTACTTCCTTTATTATTTCAGTTATCAGTTATCAGTTCAGTTATCAGTTATCATTTCAGTTATCAGTTATCAGTTATCAGTTATCAGTTATCAGTTATCAGTTCAGTTATCAGTTATCAGTTATCTTTTCAGTTATTTATCAGTTATCAGTTCAGTTATCAGTTATCAGTTATCTTTTCAGTTATCAGTTTAGTTATCAGTTATCACTTCAGTTTCAGTTTCAATAGTTATCATTTCAGTTATCAGCTTAGTTTCAATTTCAACATTTATAATTCTTTCTTTCAGTTGCTTTACATACCAGTGCAATTCAAATGTACTGACGTCCCTTTTGCTCGGGTCCTGCATCTCACGATGCAGGTAATGATTTACAGGTTGATGGTTCAGAGCGCTAGGATTCTCGTACTAGCTATTTAGTGATCCCCAGTTTTTTCGGGGCATTATCATTACCTTACAGTTTTCAGTATTTTCAAACAGTAAGTATTTTCAGTATATTATTAGAGGCTTCATAGACTAGAGTAACAGTTAGACAGAGTCACAAACTTTTCATATTAAGCTATGTTGGCTACAAATATGTTTCAGAATAGTATTTCCGCACTTTGATTTATATCATCCACAATTTTCAGTATATCAGCATGTGTTAGTTTATCTTCTGCATTCAGTATGTTATGATATCACATGCTGATTCAGCCAGCCAGTTGGTTTGCTCGGTCACATGTAGTCAGGCACCGAGTGCCGTGTTACGTCCAGGCCCAGGTTCGGGGCGTGACAAAGNACCTATCAAATTAAAGCTCATTGAGTCTAGTTTCCAACGCATCAAACCGTTCGTCATTTGGAGGTGTATGCAGAAAGTTATGACCGTTTTCGTGTCCCTTCCGTCGCCAGCGTCCTGGGTAGCGCCGGCCGCTAGCCGTGGCGCCGGGAAAGTTTATATGCTTTATGCATACTTGGGCCTGAGGCCGTAGTTTATGCTTTATGCATTTTTGGGCCTGAGTCCGTAGTTATGTATACGTATACTTGAGCCTGAGGCCGTAGCTTGTACAAGATATATGAGGCCTTAGCTTATTCAGATAAACAGGTTGTTCATCGTTCAGAAGAGGGAGTATTCATATCCTTACTTCCTTTATCATTTCAGTTACCAGTTATCATTTCAGTTATCAGTTATCAGTTCATTTATCAGTTCAGTTATCAATTATCAGTTCAGTTTCAGTTTCAATAGTTATCATTTTAGTTATCAGCTTAGTTTCAGTTTCAGCATTTATAATTCTTTCTTTCAGTTGCTTTACATACCAGTGCAATTCAAATGTACTGACGTCCGTTTTGCCCGAGGCCTGCATCTCACGATGCAGGTAATGATTTACAGGTTGAAGATTCAGAACGCTAGGATTCTCGTACCAGCTATTGGGTGATCCCCAGTTCTTTCGGGGCATTATCATTACCTTACAGTCTTTCAGTATTTACAGATAGACATTGTTTTCAGTACTTCAATAGAGGCTTCATAGACTAGAGTAACAGCTAGACAGAGTCGCAGGCTTTTCATATTAAGCTATGTTGACTACAAATATGTTTCAAAATTGTATTAGTATTTTCGCACTTTAATTTTTATCATTCAGACTTTCAGTATATCAGCATGTGTTAGTTTATCTTCCGCATTCAGTATGTTATGATATCACATGTTGATTCAGCCAGCCAGTTGGTTCGCTCGGTCACATGTAGTCAGCACCGAGTGCCGTGTTACGTCCAGGCCCAGGTTCGGGGCGTGACAAAGCTTGGTATCAGAGCACTAGGTTCAAGAGTCATAGGGAGTCTATGAAGCCGTGTCTAGTGGAGTTTCCTTTATATGTGTGTGTCGGCCACTCATATAAACGGTTAACTACCAAGACATCCAGGGTTGTCTCATTTCTTTCTACTCTAGATCGTGCCATGAAGCTTAGAGCAATAGTTAACCTTCTCTTCCTATCGAATTCCAAACGTATTGGATGCCCAAGCGACGCGCAGGAGAAACCTAAGGTCCTAGAGAGGATAATTGCCCATTGGGGTATAATTATGGAGTACATGTTGGTAAATATTAGACTTGAGAGAATGTTAAAAGTGGGACGTAATGGATAGTAGTACAGATTAAAGAATAACCTTATCAGAAAGTACAAAAGTAGTTATGATGTCTTATGGTTATCAGTTTACTTCAGTTACCAGTTATAAAGTCTTTCAGTTAGCAAGTTTATGGTTATTCAGCACGCTAGTACTCAGTTATATGGTTACCAAATATCCATTTTCAGTGTATCAAAATTTCTGATGACTTGTGAGCATATGGTGATGCATATGGGTTCTCAAAGAAAATGTAAGTAACAGTGATTATAGAGAAACCTTCACATATTTTAGGTCTGGATTAAGACCAAGACTCACCGGATGGCGCAGGAAATGATCTATCAGATAATGGTATACTTTGAAGGATAAGTTTGTGCATGGTAGTGTATTTATATGTGTTTTACCTCCTATAACAACTTCATTTAATTTTTGGAAATGGAGCCACAAGTTGGATGATGATAGTTCAGATGTCAGACCCTAACATTGGTCATAATAGCTTTGGACAGAAAAGAGCCTAAGGGTAAAATACCTAGGAGTTAGAAACGTTTGTTATTACCAAAGATGTGATTTCGTACAACTCATGCAAATGACTAGAAGATATGATGTATGCAATGAGAACCAAGAGCATCCAATATTGAATTTCAGAGAATGATTTTAAGTTGTTTGGATTTATACAAATCAGAACTAGAAGTACCACGTTAGTAAGTTACTATAAGAAGTGGCTATTATTGTAAGATAAAAAGATATGGCAGTTCCCCTTTAGGTTATGTGACTAAATGATTACCCCCGGATGTTTATAGTATGATATGATTTTGTATTGTATAGAAAGTTTGGGGTTAGATATTCCAATTTTGTTTAAGATAGATGAATTCCTTACATAGTTTTAAATCCACGCACATAGTTTAAAAAAAAGAGATAGTATTCGACCGTAGGATAGGGTCGGATGGTGAGGGATTTTAGGAATAATCTTCTGTTTCCCTTTAGTTATTCAAAGAGGACTAGAAAACATGATGCTAGCAGGTGGTTAGTAAAAGAATAGTAAGTAAGTTTTGAGTTGATACAAGGAATTAGCAATTTCAGAAGAGCTAGTAGAGGTATAATTTGATTCACTTAGCCAAGTTAACTCTAGTGAGTGGATGACAGTTTGAAATACCGAACGTGTGTTAGAACCCAAAGAGTTTAAGTTAAATCCGAAGTACAGTGATAGTGGGAAAAAAATCAGCTAGGCAGTGAGAGAGCAAGCTACAGAAGATAGCCTTTAAGAGTTATCGAAAGGGGTTTTCTCCAAGATTGACAGTGAGAGCAGAGTTAAATTATTAAGATTGTGTATGATAGTTGTGAATACATTAGCTTTCCGTTATGTGAATAATTTAGTTTTTCCTAGTTCAGAAGTAAGTTGGAAGATGAGTCGTCATTGGC
>NW_017678201.1:0-4199 GCF_001879085.1 Nicotiana attenuata
ATAAATAAATACATATCCTGCTCGCGAAATCATCCATGCGACACAGGCACACATAATATACATGCTCGATCAGTCAAATAAGAACTTATCGGGAATATTATTCAAATAAACCAATTCCCTTTAACGATTTAAGAAATGAAGTTTAATCCTTTTAGAAATCTACTTACTAATTCAATGTGAGTTTTTAAACAATTCAGGCTATCCATGGGATTCACAATTAATCCACGTACAACATGCTTTTGGGCCCTAACTACCCGGACAATAGTATAATAATAGCTACGCACGGACCCTCGTCACCTCGTGCGTACGTAGCCCCCACAAATAGGAGCACATAATCAATTACTTCACCTATGGGGTAAATTCCCCCTCATAAGATTAGAAAGGAGACTCAACTCGCTCCGAAGACTCAAAACCGGCATTCTACATTCTTCCGAAGGCTCGAACCGACGCCCAAAGCTCCAAAACTAGCCAATGGCGATACAAATCCATTAATATATGCTAAGGTACTCATTACAATCCAATTTATAACAATTCCTAACCTCGATCAAAAAGTTGACCAAAACGCCCTCGGGCCCACGTGCCCGGAATCCAAAATTTTTTCGAAGATAAGGTTTACCCATGACCTTAGGAACTCAAATATCTAACTTTCTCTTAATTCCATACCCAAAAATCGTGGCTAAATTCCAAGAACACAATATTTCTATGTCTTCCTCTAACCCTCAATTTTCTACCCCTTTTCATACTATAATCCATACATTATTAACGTATTTAACTCATAATAGGTAGAAATAACTTACCTTAACATTGTTGACGAAAATCCCTCTTTGAAGCTCCCCAACAATCGCCCCAAGCCATGAAAAATGAGAGAAATGAACTCCCAATCGCGATTTAAAACAAGCTTCTGCCTCCAGACATTTCCGCTTTTTCGGAATTATAGCCGCTTATGCGGCTCCGCTTTTGCGGACAGTAGGCTGCTTCTGCGGCTTCCCTGGCTTAGCCCCCTTTTCGCTTCTGTGACCTTACCACCGCAGATGCGGTTCCGCTTTTGCGGAGCCTTGACCGCATCTGCGGTCCTTCCCCAAGGCCCTCTCTTCCGCTTCTGCGATGCCCCTTCCGCAGATGTGGTTCCGCTTCTGCGAAATTTAGACCGCATCTGCGGTCCTCAAGATCTGGACCAAAAACCGCATCTGCGGCTCCCTGTTCGCTTCTGCGGTCAACCAACCGCAGAAGCGAAAATACCAGCAACCAGATGCCTTCAGCTCTCTTCCAAATTCCAATTTCGATCCGTTAACCACCCGGAATCCACCCGAGGCCCCCGGGACCTCAACCAAACCTACCAACCAATCCCAAAATACATTACGGACTTGCTCGAGGCTTCAAGTCGTATCAAACAACGCTAAAATCATGAATTACACTCCAATTCAAGCTTTATGAACTTTGAACTTTTCAACTTCTACTTCGGATGTTTAAACCTATCGAATCATGTCCGATTAACCTCAAATTTTGCACACAAGTCATATTTGACATTACGGACCTACTCCAACTTCCGGAATTGGATTCCGACCCGGATACCAAAAAGTCAACCTCCGGTCAAACTTCTCAAAAACCTTCAAATTTCTATCTTTAGTCAAATGGCTCCAAAATGACCTACGGACCTCCGAATTCACTTCCGATCGCGCCCCCAAATCCAGAATCATCATACGGAGCTATTCACAGTCTCGGAATCCCAAACGGACATCGATAACACCGAAATGCTCTTCAAGCTAAACTTATGAAATTTCTTCTAAAATGCTAACTTCCACAATAGGCGCCAAAACGCTCCCGGGTTATCCAAAACCCGAACTGGGCATACGCCCAAGTCCGATATCATCATACGAACCTGCTGGAACCTTCAGATCCTGATTCCGAGGTCGTTTACTCAAAATTCCAATCCTAGTTCATTCTTTTAACTTTCAGCTTCTCAAATGAGAATTTTCATTTAAATTTAACTCCGATCTTCCTGAATTTAAATTCCGACCATGCTAACAGGTCACAATACCTGAAACGAAGTTTCTCATAGCCTCAAACTGCTGAACGACGCGCTAGGGCTCAAAACGACCGGTCGGGTCGTTACACCATCGTTGCTCTATGTCTCGACGGGTTCGTTATTTGCTAGTGCAACTTCCGGTTCGTCCACGGCAGCAGTGGTATCTACCGTTGGTGTACACCTGATGTTACTTTGTGGTGACCTCTCAACCAAGCCACTCAGAGTGCTTGTTAGCCATCTTTCCAGTAGCTTCTTGACCGCTGAGGGTGCTTCCGTAGCAGCAGATGTGGAAGCTCCCTTTTCGTGCAAGATCGTCAGATCTTCGGATGGGGAAGGTGAGATCTCCGCACCCGATATGATACTAGGGGTTGCATTCAGGATGCCATCGTCACTGGCCTCGTTGAGAGGGCCAAGGAGATTGGTAGTGACACCCAATATAGCTTTTGATCTTGGGTTATTCTCAGCCATCTTTTGTTTTTGTGTGGTTTAGAGAATGGTAGTTGGTTGTGCTCTAGGTGGATATTATGATTTTGATTCTCGAAATCCCCACAGACGGCGCCAAATTGTTTGGCTCAAAAATTAACAATATACTTTGTAAGCTAGAAAACAATTAAAAGTAAGAAAAGGGTAAATCGTAATCAAATATAATAAACCTAGAGATGCAAAGATGATATTATTGTTGTAGATCTAGTATTGCAAAGTGATAATATCAACTCAATATGATATGTTCGTTTGAGGTAGAGATAGAGAGAGAAAGCCAGAAAATCAGAGAGTTGTATTAGATCAGACCCCCCTTCTACAATGTGAAGGTCTCCTTTATATAATAAGAGATCTTTCTCGAAAGAATCAAAAGTTACAAAGACAGGTAACGTCTCCCTAGTGAAGACACTGAGTCCTAAACGATGTCGCTTTTGTCCCTGCGTCCGATTCGTACCCGCTACGTTAGTCGGCGTACACTTACTGGGCGTACCCTCTGGCGTAGAGATGATGACGGTCAAATTTGACCCCATACAATTATTATAACTTTTTTCTCTTTATATTAAAAAAAAAAAGGAAATAAGGAAGTTGAGGAGCCAAAAAAGCTGAACTTGACCTAATGCCATTTAGGGGGTCAAAAGCCAAAATAAGCAATCTCCGTTTAGCTAAGGAATCTAGAGAGTGCATACAAAAATCGTGATACCTTTTAAGTGACACGCATGAAGTTTAAATAGTAACTTAGCTTACTATATTTTATAAATACTAGTATTTGAAAGGGGAAGTTACGCTCCTTGTCACTTGGCCCAACATTCCATCAAAAAATGGCCCACATTTGAAGCCCTTACCTGATATAGCCCAGGTTGTATATAATTTGAATTTTTTTTTTTCACCAGTTAGCCCACCCTATTTTTTTCTTTTCTTCGTTCTTCTTCTTCTTCCTCTTTCACGAGCACCCCAAAGTTTCTCTACCATTATATATATTCTTCAATTCTCCTTCCATATTCAAGTTGATAATCACTATTAAGATGAGAAGAAAAAATACCACTTAAATTACTATTTTGGAGTCACCATTAAAGGTCATTCTAAGCTTCAATTTTAAAATTGGATTTTTCGATTTTGTTAGTTGTTTGGATTGGGTGTTGGCCCAATTGATTGAGATCGTCAAGGGAGTTCAAAACTCAAATTTGAAGTGATTTGGAGCAGATTTGAGGTAGATTTGAGTTGAATTTCAGAAGATGCCCAAAGAAGAAGAAGAACCAGTGAAGCTCCATTAATATGATTCATTTGTATAATAGTGTATAATATTGTATAAGTAACATATAATAGTGTATAAACATCTCTTATACATTATTTTATACAAGGCTGATACATTTCTTATTCCTCCCCCTCCTCCTCTTCATTTTTATACACTTTTATACAACTATATATATAATATACCTCTTTGTATAAAAGTGTATAAGCATTTCTGCTATATTAAAATACTTTGAATCTGGGATGGGCCGTTTAGCGAATTTCACGGCCTTCCCCAAAGATGATAACGCGTTAGTTGCTCTTAGGTCACGACATTTTAATAACATTACCTTCTTAAACTTTGGGTGTGCATTTATGTGACCCAAATCCAAATTCCAACGAAGTCGAAATGCGCCGAAAACTACGGGTGCATTTATGTGACGTGGGTTCGAGACATATTTTCACG
>NW_017678201.1:4219-10750 GCF_001879085.1 Nicotiana attenuata
AATGTGTAATGTCCTTTTATCTTATGGTTAAAATCTGATGCGAGAAACCGTCTCTGCAATAATTATTGCTATTCTATTCAGGAGTGCTTTGACACTGAATGAGCATATTGCTTCTATATGGATGAGCATCTAGACTTTAATGCAATGCTATTGGATTAATGCAGATCTTAGTATAAGTTGGAGGACCTTATTTGGACAGGGTATCCCTTTTAAGTTTGGATCGTATTTCTAGCAGTGAAGGAAGACAGTGTTGAATTTTTTTTTGCCTTGGAGAAAGAAAAGACATATTAAGGATGAGGCAATGACCTTTATATCTTAGCTAAGAATGGAGATTTCAATAGGTGAAGAAAGTAAGCTGAGAAAGCTATCAGGATGTTCATAACCTCCATTAAATGTTTTTGACCTGTGTATGGAAGAGTTTGTTGAATCCGCCCTTTTCCTCCCCACACACCCAGATTGTATCGTGCAGGATGCTTTGGAGTTCTGAAAAGTTTTATCGGAAGGCATCTCTAAGTGGGCTAAAAAAATTCAGATCTAAGCTTATTGATATTTGGCTACACATTTGCAAACTTGTAAGTGGGCTAAAATAATGCAAGGTCAACTTATGGAGTGCATTATTATGTAATTTTGTCTATTTGAAAATACTAAAGTAATAATTTAAACCTTACGTTTGAATGAAAAAAATAACACATTTAAAATTAAACTAAAATAGATTTAACTTATTAAAATTACGAACGAGGAATTTCTTTTTGTTGCTTGAATTCGAGGCTGACACACATTTGAATGGTGGAAAATAGCATATCATTGGATTCTTGGCGTGGCCTAATTTTGTCCAATGATCTTTAGGATCCAAACCTTCATAAAAAAAGAATCAAACAGAAAGATATTAGTTTAGTGAAGATTCTCTCTTTTACGTTATTAATTAGTAAAGGCTCCCCCCACCCTCTCCTCATTTTGGTTAATATGATTCAATAATAGTAATGTTTGAGAAGATTTTGAGTTATGCACAAGATTAAAAAGTCCTAATATATATATATATATATATATATATATATATATATATATATATATATATATATATATATATATATATATATATATNTACCATATCTTATATTTTTTTTTCTGTATATATTTTATTAATTCCTTACAGCTTGTCTACTTTGTAAGTTCCCCAATAATAAAATGACAAAAAATTACTTAGAAACCATTTTTCTTTACTTCCTGCAAAACGCTGAAAAATCCTCAATCCTCCAGAGGTCGAAGCCCCTCGAGCAATTCTAGGACTCAGGTCCAATGGGTCCATACCTTAAAGTTGGGCCATTTTCTCCTCAGCCACAATATCTCCACAATATTCCCCTACGAATACGATTATAGTTTACCTTTCTATAACAACATCTTCCTGTAAGGATACTTTATTATAACGGTCAAGCATTTATTGAAGCTGACTTTTATGTTGTATTTCACCTCTCTAAGATGGCTTTTTTACTCCATGATTTCATAACGTATATCCCATTTCTGCATGATTTTTCCATTCTGTATCAATATAATATATCTGTGTAGGGACCGATTTTCATAGAAAACATATTGCTCCGACAATCATGGACGGTGGTAGTAAAGACATTGTTTGTATTGAAGAAATTTCAGAATTATCTTTTGAAAGAACCAAGTTGTTCTCAACCCGCCATCACCCTCATTCTAATTTGCAACAGTAAATATTATTTAGTGTTTGACAATGATGATGATTTCGGTTTGGATTCGATACAGAAAAGGAGTCAAGTTCTAGTTGTTAATAGAGACGGAGTAGATGCTTCCAAAAGTTCCTCAAAGGTATTTCATAGTAATTTCCACAATATACAGTATCTCCCAGCATATATATGCTAAAACTGCCACATATCCACCACATATCGCATACCATCTTCCAATACTGTATACGATGAATAGCTTGACGGCTTCACCTGTAATATGTTAAAATTATGGTTGTACAATATATATAATATATATATATATATATATATATATATATATATATATAAAATCATAATATAAGTGGGTTATATAATATATATTGCTCTGTATACGGTATATATATATACCAATTGCGGCTGTTACCTACTTTGGAAAATATGGAACGTTTATTATGAGGTAGTGTTGTAGTGGTAACCTAATAGGTTTATACTGATAATTAATATTAACAAATTAGAGAATATTTAGGGCCTAAATCTAGGCTTACCATATACTGAAAAGTGAAGTACGTTGCTTAAGAGGAAGTTCCTCTAAGGATCTGATGACATTCCCCTTAAATAGGGGAAGTTACCTTATTTTTAGAGTATATTTATAATATATATGTTGTACAATTTGTAATTCAAAACCAAGTTGTATATTATGGAATATTTTATAAATTCTTAAGTAAATATGAAAATTTCCGGTGAAATCACTCTTACGATTCAAGTGTGTTTCTACGTCATGGTGTTCTTGGATTTTAAGTCCAAAATTTGAGCTCTCGAATCATCGACAAGAAAGAGCTATGACCGCGACGACGTATACAAGCTATTCAGTATTGACAAGATGGACTTTATTGTAGACCTTTTCTCCGCTTCATAAACGAACAACTCACATTGGAAGAGCTAAATTGTCCTTTACAGGAAAAGGGTGGTGAGTTTTCTGTACCTTCTATAGATAATTGCATGCTTCGGGGTTCTTGTCATGGTCTTATACTTTTAAATTTCAAGCGACACCTTTTCTTATGGAATCCTGCTACTCCATCTTGTACCAAAGTGCTTGACATTGACGACTTGACATTAAGGAAATATGGCAGTTTTATTACAACTAATGCTTCCTGGGGACTTTGTTTCGACTCCTCCAAGAACGATTACAAGGTTGTGGTTTTTATATACGATTATGTTGCAGAGGTGGCTCAACGATATTTGTGGCCTAAAGTCAAAAATTAAGAAGAGGCCTTAAATTATAGTAAAAAAATTTATATTTAATTTTTATTTGATTTTTTTAAATAATGATTTATGAATCATCTTGTACGTATTTTGGTTAGTCACTCGACTATCCGCTAGCTCCCCACCATCGAAAACATCTAGTAACTCTACTTACAAAGCTTTAAAACTTTTTTATAGAAAACATCCGCAGTTAAGGATAACATTTTTGTAAGTTTCAATCATCTGATAATCTTAATTCTGGTAGATGTTAAAATAATTTTATACATTTAAAATAGTTTAAGTGTAATTGAACTTGAAAAAAAATAACTTCATCTACTCTTTATAAGAAATAATCTACTTCAAAAAATATTACAAAAGACTTTATTTTATTATCAATTTTGTCATCAAACTCATGTTATTTTGCCATATTGCATGTTTATTATAAAATTCAAAAATTTGTCTAAATAACCTCTCTTACACTCCAAAAAGAAAACAATCTGGTATTATTTTTTTAATAATTTTATAATAACACAATATTGACTGCTAAAGAAAAGTTGAGGCCTTCAATTTGGGGAGGCCTAAAGCAATTGCTTTAGTCGCCTCCCCCTTGAGCCGGCACTGATATGTTGCAATTGCTAGTCTTAAAACCAAGGAATGGAGGCGAGTCAAATTACCTTATGATCTCAGCTCTATGCATTCTGATGCTTGGATTACATTGCACGGACGACTGCACGGACGACTTCAATCTAAAACGGTCAGCCTTGATAAGAACATCGGCCCCAAAGTAATCTGTTTTGATCCCATTACTGAAAAGTTCCATATGTTTCTCGTCCCTGAGCCTAAGTCTAATTATATAGGAGTTGGTTTAGATAATGCTATAGTTGGTTTAGGCATTTTAGATGAATGTCTTTGTATGAAATTGTATAAGGGTTTTGAGATACTGATCGGAAGGAATATGGAGTAAGGGAATCGTGGACACCCTTATTTTTCGAGTCAATTACTCAAATGATCATTCAACTATCTCAAATTATCTCCTAAAGTCACTTTTCTTTCGTTTGTAACAACAAAGTCACTTAACTATGCCTATTGCACTCAGAAGGTCACTCGACTAGATTTTTTAAATTTTGGATTGCGAAACACCTATTTTACCCTCTAAATTATAAACATTTATCTTCATTTTATTTTTTTTAAAACTTTTTAGTATTAACAACAAAATTTTAAAAATTTATTTACACAATTCAAAATGAAAGAAAATAAAGGTTGTAAAATATATATGTGACGACTCAAAGGGTCATCACTTGTTTTCTTACTCGTCCCGTGCTTCCGAGGCCTCAAAAACCTCATTAAGGTTGCCTCGATTTGCGTGCGCAGTCCGGGCGCGTAGCCGGAAAGCTTAAATATGAATTCTGTGTGAAAAATGCTAAATTTTGATGTTAATATGAATATATTTGACTTCGGTCAATATTTTTGGTAAACGGACCCGGACCCGTGATTTGACGGTCCCGGAGGGTCCGTAGAAAAATATGGGACTTGGGCGTATGCCCGGAATCGAATTCCGAGGTCCCAAGCCCGAGAAATGAATTTTTGTGTGAAATTGCTTTCTGAAATTAATTAAGAAAAATGGAAAGGAAATTTGATCAGAAGACTATGGTATCGGGCTCGTATTTTGGTTCCGACGCCCGGTACAAGTCTTATATGTGATTTAAGCGCTTTCTGTAAAGTTTGGTTGAAAACGGACGTCATTTGACGTGTTTCGGACTTGAAATGGAAAATTTATGTTCTATGAAAATTTTGGAAGGAATTATGGATTTTGAGGCTTAACTTGATGTAAATGATGTTATTTTGGCGATTTGATCGCTCGAGTAAGTCCGTAAGATGTTTTTGAGGTTGTGTGTATGTTTGGTTTGGAGCCCCAAGGGCTCGGGAAAGTTTTGGATAGGCCGCGAGTGCATTTGAACCTTTGGAAAACCAGCTGATGCACTTCAGACCTGCAGGCTTCGCATTTGCGAAGCCTGGTTCGCAAAAGCGGTACTCGCAAATGCGAAAGGCCCATCGCAAAAGCGAAGATGGCCCAGGTCTGACAGTCTCGCAATTGCGATATTTTCCTTCGCAAATGCGAAGTGTTCCTGTCCGCAAAAGCGACGCCTGAGGTCGCAAATGCGAGACCTAGGGAAAATGGGGGAGTTCGCAAATGCGAACAATTCCTTCGCAATTCCCAAGTTGCGAACCCAGTTTCGCAATTCGCATATCTGAGGCCTGCATTTTTCATACTTAGACGAATTTTCAACCCATTTCTTCATTCTTTCAAACTCAAACACTCCATAGGCGATTTTCCAAGAAAACATTCCTCCCCAAATCATTTGTAAGAGGGTGTTTGCCTAAGCTTATAAGCTGGTCAAACTGGCTTATAAGCACTTTTTGGCTTATCTACGCGTTTGGTAAAATTAAAAGTGCTTATAAGTTAAGTGCTTATAAGCCAAAAGCTATAAGTTGGTCTCCCCCAACTTATCAAATTTCAGCTTATAAGCACTTTAAATTTGACCAAAATATTTACTATTCTATCCCTAAAATACTTGTTTTTAAAACACAACTCTTCGTATACCCGGTTCTTCAGCTGCATAATATTAATTTCAGCACTTTTATCCAAACACGTAACTGCTTATTTTTTAAATCAGTTTCAGCACTTAAAAGTGCTTATCAACACCTAATGCTTATCAGCTACTCTAAATCAGCTAAGCCAAACGGGCTCTAAGTAAATTTTACTTAATCCCTTCAATCATTTACATCATTTATCATGTTTTCATCTTAAAATCAAGGATTTTCATGGGTGAAAATGGAGATTTTGGGTAGAACCTAGGTTTTCTTCAAATTAGGGAGTTGGACCTCAATTTGAGGTCCGATTTCAAAACAAATCATAGATATGAACTCGTGGGGGAATGGGTAACCGGGTTTTGGTTCGAACTTCGGGTTTTGACCACGTGGGCCCGGGGCGGTTTGGAGTTTTGAGTAAAACTTTGAAAATTCATTTTCATGCATTCAAATTGATTCGATTAGCATTTGTTGATACATTCAAGTAATTTGTGACTAGATTCGAGCGGTTTGGTGGTGAATTCGAAGGGTAAAGCTATACTAGAGGCTTGAGTCGAGTTTGGAGCATTTGAGGTAAGTGTTTGGTCTAACTTTGGCTTGAGGGAATAGGAGTAGAGTCTTATTTGCTAATAGCTATCTGTCGAGTACGGTGTATAGGCATGGTGACGAGTATCTATACATTGGTGTCGAGCATGACCGTGAGTCCTAAATTGCTAAATTATCGAATTCTTAATTGTTGTTTATGAGGACTTGGTTAAAAATCTTTAACACTGAGCCAGTAACTGTTGAGACGGAGTATTGATTTAATTGTGTTAAGTAGAAAATTGAATAAGTTTGGTTATAGCTGGATCTCCCTTGCCGGGATAGTTTATTATATTATCTTGTTCCCTTGCCGGGATAGTTTATTATATTATCTTGTTCCCTTGTCGGGATAGTTTATTATAATATCTTTCTCCCTTGCCGGGATTATATTGTGTGTTGTGTTGAAAGAAATGGGATCGAGTGGTACGCC
>NW_017678201.1:17659-18400 GCF_001879085.1 Nicotiana attenuata
TAGAGAGAGGGAAGAGCAATTCTAGAGAGAGGAAGAAGCTCAAGTGCCTTGTTCATAAAAAAATTTTGTCCAATCCTTGAAATCTAACAAGAAATCCCTCAAGTTCTTCATCAAAGAGGTAAGGTTCTATACCCTAATCTTCAATTTCGTTTTTGGGTGATTGTTGAGTAAGAATTCATGTGAAAACTAGAGATAAGTCACTTGCGGTCATTGTTAGTCAATAATATGGGATTATCATCAAATATCCTCACTAGATTACTTGTTTTTGGGGTGAAATCTGAAGGTTTGGGGCCTAGGGATTTGAAATTTGATTTGGGGATTTGAGGGACCATTTGAGGTCGGATTTGAGAACTTTTGGTATGTATGAACTCGTGAGGAGATAAGGAATCTATTGATGTGAAAATTTTTGAGTTTCGAGAAGTGGGTCCGGGGCTCGGGTTTTGGTAATTTCGGGGTTTGTGCCCGTAATTGATTGTTTTCGCTTGGGATTTGTTCCCTTAGCATATTGTGATGTATTCGCTCTGATTTTGGATAGATTCGACACGCGTGGAGGCCGATTTGAGGGGCAAGGCGTCGCGAGCTAGAGATTTCACCGGTTCGAGGTGAGTAATGATTGTAAATGATATCTTGAGGGTTTGAAACCCCGGATTGCACACCGTAGTGCTATATTGAGGTGACTTGCATGCCGGATATCGAGCGTGGGGTAGAGCACCGTTGGGGGATTGTGACTTGTCCGTCCCG
>NW_017678201.1:22292-23521 GCF_001879085.1 Nicotiana attenuata
TCCGGTTGATATGTGAGATTTTGATCCGAGGGTCGGAATGGAATTCCGAAAGTTGTTGTGGCTTCGTTATGTGATTTGGGATGTGTGTGTAAAATTTCAGGTCATTCGGAGGTGATTTGGTTGGGTTTTTGATCAAATGCGTATTTCGGAATTTTTAGAAGAACTTAGGTTTGAATTCGATGTGAATTGATGGTTTTGATGTTGTTTGAGGTGTTTTTATGATTGGAACAAGTTTAAATGATGTTATGTGTTTGGGAGCAGACTCTACTTCTCATTCGAGGACGAATGATCCTAAGTGGGGGAGAATGTAACGCCCCGGAAAAATTTTGAAGTGCTATTAAGAAAATTGATGTGCGCTAATTATATTATTTTGTCTGCGAACGAGGACTATTAATACGATGGATATCAATTGGATATGATAATAAGTGTACGGGGCATATTATAAGTGATTTGGGGTCTAAAGTGAGGCCTAAGTCCAAGCCAAGTTGAAAAGTTTCATTTTAGACGAAAGTTTCGAATGAGCAGTACAAGACCAAACTTTGGACAAGAATATCTGAATTAATGTAAGGATTTATGTGATAACAACCTATCAAATGAAAGATTATCGAATCTAGTTTCTACCGCTTCAAACCGTTCGTCATTCGGACACTCCTACAAGAAGTTATGACCAAATTACGAAAAGCAGCGCAGAATTTTACACTACCGTGGCGCCCCAGGCGGTGCCCCATGCGGTGTGGCAGTACAAAAACGGGTTTTTAAGACCCGAACCCCATTTCATTTAACTCGTTTGGGGTTTGTTATTTTGGGGTTTTCTAGAGCTTTTAGAGAGAGGGAAGAGCAATTCTAGAGAGAGGAAGAAGCTCAAGTGCCTTGTTCATCAAAAAATGTTGTCCAATCCTTGAAATCCAACAAGAAATCCCTGATGTTCTTCATCAAAGAGGTAAGGTTCTATACCCTAATCTTCAATTTCGTTTTTGGGTGATTGTTGAGTAAGAATTCATGTGAAAACTAGAGATAAGTCACTTGCGGTCATTGTTAGTCAATAATATGGGATTATCAATCAAATATCCTCACTAGATTACTTGTTTTGGGTGAAATCCGAAGGTTTGGGCCTAGGGAGTTTGAAATTTCGATTTTGGGGGAGTTTTGAGGGGACCTATTTGAGGTTCGGGATTTTGAGAAATTTTTGGTATGTATGAACTCGTGAGGAGATAAGGGAATCTATTGAT
>NW_017678202.1:0-5080 GCF_001879085.1 Nicotiana attenuata
GCCAGTTCATAGAGAGGGATCTCCTACCTCACAACCCTAATGTGAAGAGGCAATTCAGAGAACGAATGGGTTGGGATTACTTCACTAGTAGGGTGCCAGAGGCAAACGAGCACTTAGTCAAAGAGTTCTACGCCAATGTTGCCCACATCAAGAAGAATACCAAAGTGACTAAAGTGAGGAACTTGATAGTGCTTTTCGATGGGAAGGCAATTAATGACTACCTGGGGTTTCAGGAGGAAGATGAATCACTGTACTTAGAAAATGTAGCATTGGATGAGGCAGCCCGTCCGTGGTTAGCAGAATATCTGGCACTACCGGGCACCACCCTAGCTTGGTTGACACCAGGGGTTCAAATTTTGAGGAAGACTTTAAACTTCGAGGGAAAAGGGTGGGAAACGTTTGTATGCAGTAGGCTGGACCCCACTACCTATGAAAACTCTATGCCGGTCTCTCAGGCGGTATTGGTGGCATCTATTATGGTAGGGTACCCGATCAATGTCGGGAATGTTATGTCCAGGGTGATTACTAGGGTGGTCAATGATGGTGATAGATCATACCCCTTCCCAAATTTTCTTACAATGTATTTTGAAGACCAGGAGGTGGAGAAAAGAAGATTTGATGTGAAGGTGAAACCAAAAATGCCCTTTACCTGGTATAGCCTAAAGGCTGATGACAACCCTAAAGCCAAGGATCCTAAAGGCAAAGCCACTACTTCTACTGGCCAGTCTGAAGAGCCAGTAGTAGTAGTCACTTCTTCTCAGCCTCCCTCAGCCACACTAGATATTGCCCCCGGACCATCTACTTCCACTACTCCAGTTATCCCCTCATCCTCAGCCTACCCATTGGCTGCCCACCGTTTGAGCCAAATACTTGCCAGTATTAACAACTAAATGCATGCAGCTACTTCTAAGCTGTCTGTGCTTTCTAGCTCGGTGATAGCCCAGTCCGTACCCCCACAGCCACAGGTTCTAGCTTCAGTAGAGGAGACTCTCAAGGAGCTTCTGGACAATCAGAAGAAGCTCCTGGAGAACTAGCAGTTGATATTAGAGGCTGTAGGTGCTCATGGAAGCCATTGAAGGAGCTGACAAAGGAGACAAAGAAGCTAAGAAAGACTCGAGCCTCAAAGGAGTCTGTGAAGGAGTTGAGGGTAGAAGTGGAAAAGATGAAGGCTGCTGATCATTTGCCATTGGAGCTACTGTTGCATGACCCGCCTCTAGCAGCTCTGACTGAGCCGGAGTAGGAGTTAGAGAGGGCACCAAAGAGACGGAGAGTGATCCCCCAGGCAGTCGATGCAGTGATTGAGTTGGACGACCCGCAGGAAGGTTCTTCTAGCTAGCCCCAGGTCTCAGAGAAGCCTCAGGTCCCAGTGCAGGCACAGGCTACAGGGATCCAATCATAGGTTCCCGAGCAGTCAGAGGACCCAGGGACCCAGGGTCATGATCCCGTGTAGACGGAGGACCAATAGGGAGTTTTCTTTACTCTCTACCTTTTGTTTTTGTGCTTATTTTTGGCTAGTTAGCATTGAGGACAATGCTAGCTTTCATTTGAAGGGGTAGCCCTATTTTGATGATGTCGGATTGTAAATATGATACTATTTTCGTTTTTATTATGCTTTTTCACTTTTGGTATGTATATAATTTCAACAGTTTATTTCACTTTTCGTATTTTTCAACCTTGGTCTATATATAAAGTTACTTTCTGATGTATATATTCATTTCCTCCTATGTATATTCGTTTAAATCCCCTATTGTACATATTCAGTTTACTTTCCGCATTTTCTTTCATAGCTTCTTACTTCATTTTCGTAGCTTCTTATTTTGAGTTTTGTGTTCAATAAGCCTTTGGTTTTCTTAATGCCACAGTTCTTTCCAAAGGTGGAATTTGTGTGAACCGGGTGGCTCTTCCCGATGATGGATGGCATGACAACTTTCTTAAGGGTTTGAGTCTGTTTTCTTTTTGTTTTTTGTGTAAATAGTAGCTAGTGAATAATAGTGCCTCAGGCAAAGCTTCACTTGGGCCCAACACAATTGCGTTTGATCTTATGGTAAAAAACAAATTGGTGTGTATAGAATGGTGATAGTTGTGACCTTGAGACTCTTGTGTTGGCCGATAATCATCAAGTGGTTTTTCGGGACCATTTGTGTTACTCAAATCTTAGCTAAGGTTGTTGTGGGCCCCCGACTCTCTCTCTTTAGCAATCCTATAGCTTGTGTGGTGAGAATTTGAATTGCAAGTCCAAGTCCCGTGCCATTGAGTCTAAAACTTGCCCCGAATGTTTGTCTAGGCGAAATCTTAATTGTAGTTTGACTTGAGAAGTGATTATAGGCTCTCCTTAATTCCGAATGATATCTTGAAAACATCCGTAGCCTACCAATGATAATATCCCTAGTCAACCCCTTTGAGCCATATCCCTTTTTCTTTCAAAGACCATGATACAAGCCTTTACCCATTCTAAAAAGACCCTCACTTGGCACCCGTTCTTTCCTTAGCACATGGCAAAAGCATAAGTTTGGGGGGAGAGACGAGGAATGCAACAAAGTGGTAAAAGGTACAAGAATGAAGAAAAGGAAAGGCAGAAAAAAAAATGAACAATGTAGAAGAATTGAAGGGATTCAATAAAAGTAAAGAGATGAAAGGTGTGGAAAGTTTAGAAAGGAGAAAGAGGTTTGAAATGAACAAGAAAGAGTGACAGTGTGTCTCTCTAACCCCTAAGAAAGAAGTAAATGACTCAAAAAGTCAAGAGAATGTGTGCCAAAATGAAGCAAATGAAGTGCTTAAGGGAAGATGAAACCTACTTAGCCCAAATATTTCCTACCCTGAACCAAAAGCCTTCATTGTATCCTCACAAAAGCCCTATATGATCTTGAGTTGGATGAAGCTTACATTAGTGGTGACTCACATAAGGGGCAAGCTTATGGTACTTAGAGCTGGACTTGTGACCTTTCTTTGAGAGAGATGAGTGTGTTTTTCACAATCCTCGTTCTGAGTGCTACAATCTAAAAGTGAGGTCTTACTTAAGGAAGAGTGAGGAGTATGAGTTTGGGTTACACAATGACCAAAGTAGTGGAAAGAGTTTCCTTGATGAGTTGAGTCAACTCTTGATGCTTTTGTGTCGCACTAAAACCATGGTGTTTAAAAGGTTGATTGTTGTTAATGATTTATTTGAATTAAGGGCAATTGTTAGTCCTAATTAATGCTAGATGAGGTCACTTTAGGTCAGCTGAATTTTCTTGTTTGTTTGAGGACAAGCAAAAGCTTAAGTTTGGGGGAGTTGATAACTAGAGATTCTAGTTTATTTTATACTCCTTTATGCAGGAGTTTTGGATTAAAAATGTATACAAGTAATCCCGAAAGCTTATATGTTGTGTTTGTTTGCAGTGTTTGGTCAAAAAAGTGACAAGAAGTCAAAACCAGCTCAAAGGAGTGAAACCTCCACAAGTGCCAAGGACAAGTCAAAGCACCGCTGTAGCATAAAATCCATTGCGGCTGCAACAGATCCACCGCAACCGCAGTCCATTTAGTGCGGTCCGCAGTGGCAAAGATCAGAGAGGATGCTATTTTGGAAGTTCAAGCAACGCGGTCCGCGGTCGATTCTTCGCGACCGCGGTAGCCTCAATGCGGCCGCACTCCATTTCTCGCGATCCGCAGAGAAGGAATTCAGAGAAGGTGAAGTTTGGAAGATTCAACACACCGCGGCCGCATTCCTTTTTTCGCGGTCCACGATGATGCCACCGCAACCGCGGTCCATTTATTGCGGTCTGTGGTGGCTGGATTCAGAGAACAATAAATTGAAGCTAAAAGCCCCTTTGCGGCCGCGCTCCATTTGCGGACCGCGATACCTCCGTCAGGGGTATTTTTTTCCAGAAAATTCGGCCTTGTATAAATACTTCTTTTTTAGATTTTTAGGGTATCTTTATCATAGCTGAGTACGCGAACGACAATTTTAGTCTATTTTGAGTAATTTTATAGCTAGTTTAGCATTGAATCTTCAAATCTTAGCTTGTAATCATATTTTATGGGTTATTCTTCATCTAAATATCTGATTTCTTCTGTTATTACGAGTAGCTAGACCCATTAGCTAGGGTTGTGGCTCAACCCTTGTGTTGGTATTTCATGGGTCTTTTGTTTTAAGGCTTAGATGTTTATGGTGGTTGATATTTGTACTGATTTGTATTTTCCATGTTGAATTAGTGGTTGCAAACACTAATTTGTGCCTATTTGACTTGGGCTCTTCTTGAGAAAGAGATCTTGAGTCTAGGAAAACCAGTTCAACAAGGAATTGGGGCGTATTCAAGAGATTGATAGCCCCAATGAAAGGGTTAAATCTAGAGATAGTAATACCCGACTTGAGCCTATATTGCTTGCATAATTTTGACACCCAATTGGTCTTGACAAAGTCAATTAGGGCAAAGTCACTCAAGCTACCGAGAGGTATAGAGTGAGTAGTGTCGTGCATTGGCTATATTGCGATCCCAAACATAACAACTTTGCCTTAGGATTTAGAACCTGTCAAGTATTCACCTAGGAGAAAGTCACTTCCCTAGTGCCTCGTTAACCATTTAGAAAACCTTTCAAGCTTTCATACTTAGCTTAATTTCACATATCATTAGCATAAAATTAGAAGTAACAAACGAACAAATATGATTGGAAGTGTAATCAAGAGCACTACGCACTGCTAGATTAGATAGAAATCCAACTCCAAACATTGTTGTAGCTCCCTATGGATTTGATCCTGACCTTCTTGGGTAAAAGCTGCATCGACCGCTCTTGCCACTTTGTAGTGGTGTAGGGTTGGATTCGATATTCATCAGACTAGGATTTTTATTGGAAGGAAAATCCATCAAACTAGGATGTATTACCGTAGGAGGAAAAAAATGTGAAGAGCAATGGCAAGATTTTATGCATACTAGTAAGACAAATAAAGGCAAAGATTTGAGAAGCTTCCCTTTGTCGGCTCTTCTCTTCTCTTCTTTTTCTCTTTTTTTTTCTTTTTCTTCTTTTTTTTTCTTTTTTTTTGAACCACTTTCCTTGCACTGCTTTGTTCCTGTTTCAAACTAAGAAAACTTTGTCAGTTTTGAAA
>NW_017678202.1:7906-12751 GCF_001879085.1 Nicotiana attenuata
GGTAAGTTAACGTAATATACATAGAGGAACGAATATATATATATATATATATATATATATATCAGAAAGTAACTTTATATACAGACCAAGGTTGCAAAATACGAAAAGTGAAATAAACTGGTAAAATTATATACATACCAAAAAGTAAAAAAGCATAATAAAAACGAAAAATAGTATCATATTTACAATCCAACATCATCAAAATAGGGCTACCTTGTAAAATGAAATCTAGCATTGTCCTCAATGCTAACTAGCCAAAAATAAGCGCAAAAAAACAAAGGGAGATAGAGAGTAAAGAAAACTCCCTATGGGTCCTCCGTCTGCATGGGATCATGAGCCTGGGTCCCTGGGTCCTGTGACTGCTCGGGAACCTGTGACTGGATCCCTGTAACATGTGCCTGCACTGGGACCTGAGGCTGCTCTAAGACCTGAGGCTGGCTAGAGGAACCTCCCTGCGGGTCCTCCAACTCAATCACTGCATCGACTACCTGGGGGATCACTCTCCGTCTCTTTGGTGCCCTCTCCAACTCCTGCTCCGGCTTAGTCTGAGCTACTAGAGGTGGGTCATGCAACAGTAGCTCCAATGGCAAATGATCAGCAGCCTTCATCTTCTCCACTTCTACCCTCAACTCCTTCACAGACTCCTTTGAGGCTCGAGTTTTTCTCAGTTTCTTTGTCTCATTTGTCAGCTCCTTCAATGCCTTCCCATGAGCACCTACTGCCTCTAATATCAACTGTTGGTTCTCCAGAAGCTTCTTCTGGTTGTCCAGAAGCTCCTTGACAGTCTCCTCCATTAAAGCTGGAACCTGTGGCTATGGGGGTACGGACTGGGCTGCCACCAAGCTAGAAAGCACAGACAACTTAGAAGTAGTTGCCTGCATCCAGTTGTTAATACTGGCAAGTGTTTGGCTCAAACGGTGGGCAGTCAACGGGTGGGCTGAGGATGAGGGGATAACTGGAGCAGTGGAAGTAGATGGTCCGGGGTCAATATCTGGTGTGGCAGAGGGAGGCTGAGAAGAAGTGACTACTACTACTGGCTCTTCAGACTGGCCAGTAGAAGTAGTAGCTTTGCCTTTAGGATCCTTGGCTTTAGGGTTGTCATCAGCCTTTAGGCTATACCAGGTAAAGGGCATTTTGGGTTTTACCTTCACATCAAATCTTCTTTTCTCCACCTCCTGGTCTTCAAAATACATTGTAAGAAAATTTGGGAAGGGGTATGATCTGTCACCATTATAGACCACCCTAGAGATCACCCTAGACATAACATTCCCGACATTGATCGGGTACCCCGCCATAATAGATGCCACCAATACCGCCCGAGAGACCGGCATAGAGTTTTCATGGGTAGTGGGGTCCAGCCTGCTACATACAAAAGTCTCCCACCCCTTTGCCTCGAAGTTTAAAGTCTTCCTCAGAATTTGAACCCCTGGTGTCAACCAAGCTAGGGTGGTGCCCGATAGTGCCAGATATTCTGCTAACCATGGACGGGCTGCCTCATCCAATGCTACCTTTTCTAAGTATAATGATTCATCTTCCTCCTAAAAGCCCAGGTAGTCATTAATTGCCTTCCCATCGAAAAACACCTTCAAGTTCCTCACTTTAGTCACTTTGGTGTCCTTCTTGATGTGGGCAACATTGGCGTAGAACTCTTTGACTAAGTGCTAGTTTGCCTCTGGCACCCTACTGGTGAAGTAATCCCACCCCACTCGTTCTCTGAATTGCCTCTTCACATTAGGGTTGTGAGGCAGGAGATCCCTCTCTATGAATTGGCGCTCAATAATAAGCGACCTTAGAGGCCACCATTCCCGGAACTTGTAGTATGCCAGCTTACTAACAAACCTCCTTTTCCACACCTCGGGGTTTCTAGTTCTCTCCACACCCCCAGGTTGGGGTTCTCCCCCTTCTTCTTCATCAATTGGATCCTCACCGGGTAACGAAGCCGTAGGTGAAGTAGAGGCTGCATTATCACTGCTTTCTCCTGAGCCCTCAGACGACTCAGATGAAATTGGAATTGAAGCTTGATCAGTAGGAGAGCCTGGAGGGGTAGGTTCATTTCTTAATCTCAATCTCTCCGGGAAGTCAGGAACATACTCCGGCACTTAATCGGACTCAGATGTCTCACGGGAGGGCAAATACTCACTTCCCTCTGAATGGGAAGCAGCTCTATCTGCAGCCTTTATTTGTTTTCTGGTTTCCCCAATTCCTTTCCGGACTTGGGGAGTCAATTTGATCATTCCTCGTCTCCTACCCTAGGAGGACTCTCCTTTTCCTTTCTGGTTTTCACCGCCTCCTCTTGATTTAACCATTTTCTGCAAGGAAAATTCAGTTAATGTTTGTTAGTGTCACACTACCAGAAGAAACAGTGAAGAATATGAATCAAAACAGCTGACCGCGGACCGCATAAAAAGCATTGCGGCCGCAAAGGCCCCACCGCAGACCGCATAAAATGGCACAGTGACCGCAGTGGGGTGGGGTTCAGACTACCCACCCTCTGATTCAGGTCACCGCGGATCGCAAAAAAATGATGTGCGGCCGCGGTACCTAAAATCAACCTCTCTGAAGTTTATCACCGCGGACCGTGGAAAAACAACACGCGGCCGCAGAGAGGCACCGCAGACCGCAAAAAATCAACCGCGGTCGCGGTAAGCAGTGCACAGCAACACAAACCTAGGGTTTCAAATTTTTGCACATTTTAGCCTTAATCAACCTATTATCAACCCACTAGGTAGTTAATCACTATGTTTGACTAATTAACCCTAATCTAAACAACATTATGTAACCCTAAGTTAAAAATTAAAAGAAAAGGGAAGAAGAAGAACTACGAACTAACAAAATAAAACAAAATTAAAGACTAGGGAAAGATTTGAAGTATCAAAGATGAGATGCAATACAGATGATTGAGAATCAGTGTTTGAATTTGTGCACGTAGGGTAGTGATGAACAGTACTTTATCTCTTTAGAATGCAAATGAGCGAAAAGTGTAAAAGGGGGCCTAAGGTCCTATTTATAGAAAATGGACCTGGGACCCACGCTACTTACCCACCGCGGCCGCGAAAAATCCACCGCGGACCGCGGTAACTAAACACAAGAGGCACTGGCAAGGACTTCACCGCGGATCGTAGAAAATGCTTTGCGGCCGCGGTAGGGCACCGCGGACTGCAAAAAATGCATTGCGGCCGCGATGAAAACTTCAGAGAACCTCCACTTTTGGTCATTCAGCACTGCGGACCGCAGTGAAATTTTGCCCCCGCGATAAGGCCATTGCGGCCGCGAAAAATGCAATGCGGCAGCGGTCCTAAACTTCAGAGAGTGCTCCATTTTTTCAATTTTGTCCTGCACTGCATCAATACAACCCTACATACATCTCACAACCAGTTAGTCCAAAAGCAAATCCTACACTAATAAGAAAATCAAAGAAAAACAAAAAGAAAGACACATGGGTTGCCTCCTAAGAAGCGCGTGATTTAACGTCGTGGCACGACGCAGGTTACCATCAAATCACTTTAGATGGATCATTGCCACCACGTGGCTGTCATCAATCTTGCCAAGATAGTGCTTGACTCTGTGCCCATTAACTCTGAAGATCTCTCCATTATTGTTTTTCAAGTCAAGTGCACCAAACGGAGTCACAAGTACCACTTCAAAAGGTCCATTCCATTTCGACTTAAGCTTTCCCGGAAACAGACGTAACCGAGAATTGAACAAGAGAACCAAATCACTCACTTTGAACTCCTTGCCACGAGCATACTTGTCATGAAGGTACTTCATCTTGTCCTTGTACAAGGACGTACTGGAGTAGGCATGAAATCAGAATTCATCAAGTTCATTAAGCTGCTCCACACGAAGATTTGCTGCCACATCCCATTCAAGATTTAGCTTCCTCAATGCCCACATGGCCTTGTGCTCTAACTCGACCGATAGATGGCTAGCTTTCCCAAACACCAACCGGTACGGAAACATACCAATCGGAGTCTTGTAAGCAGTTCTATAAGCCCATAGAGCATCATCCGATTTCTTTAACCAATCGGTCCTATTTGCATTGACCGTCTTTCAAAATATACTCTTGATTTCCCTGTTTGAGACTTCAACTTGGCCACTCGCCTGAGGATGATAAGGAGCAGAAACTTTATGATTGACACCGTACTTTGCAAGCAAAGTGTCAAAGGCTCTATTGCAAAAATGAGACCCCCCCATTACTTATGATTGCTTGAGGAGTGCCAAACCTAGTAAAAATACTCTTCTTGAGAAACGCAACAACACTCCGGGCCTCACTATTGGGTAAAGCCACGGCCTCAACCCACTTTGAAACATAGTCAACTGCCACTAGAATGTATGTGTTGCCACAAGAACTAACAAACGGGCCCATGAAATCAACGCCCCACACATCAAAAATATCAACTTCGTGAATAGTGTTGAGAGGCATTTCATCCTTCTTCGAAATTCCACCCGCTCTTTGACATTCATCGCATCTCTTCACAAGTTCACTTGCATCCTTGTACAAAGTTGGCCAGTAAAACCCACAACTAAGAACCTTTGAAGCTTTCCTCGCCCCACCATGATGACCACCATAGGGAGAGAAATGGCAAGCCTCTAGAATACTCAATTGCTCCTCCTCCGGGACACATCTTCGGATCACACCGTCAGTGCAGATCTTGAACAAGTACGGCTCATCCCAATAGTAGTCCAAACTATCCCGTTTAAGCTTCTTCCTTTGGTTAGAAGAGAGCTCACATGGGACAATACCGGTCACAAGGAAATTAGCAACGTCCGCAAACCATGGCATACCATTCACCGACACAGAAAAGAGTTGCTCATCGAGAAATGAATCATTGATTTCTAGGCCAT
>NW_017678202.1:19411-23516 GCF_001879085.1 Nicotiana attenuata
GATTGAATTCATCATAAAAATCAAAAGAAAAGAAGAAAGATGTTTAGAGTATTCTCTCACAATGGTTTTCCTTGCTAAGAAACCTTAAAAATCAATACATGCCTCTCTTGGGCGAAGTCTAATGTTTTAAATAGGGTTTAGGTCTAAAAATCCCGTGTTTTACACTTTGGTCCCTGAAGTTTTCGGCTTCCGCCGCGGTTCTGCCGCGGTCGCGGTCAGACCGCGGCCAAAAGCCGTCTCTGATTCTGAAATCATCCGCAGCTGTCTTCCACCGCGGTCGCGGTGGAACCGCGGTCAAACCTGTGCTCTGAATCTTCGGCCTGTTTTGCATGGTTCACTTGGGAAATTTCACAGTTGGCCTCCTTTTTCATCAATTTTGACTCCAAAACTGCTCCTTAGCCTTCCTTGTACATATATCACCTGCAAATCATGAAAAGCACTAATAAGAGCATTTTGTTATCACTTTTAGCATTAAAATTACACAAGAAGGTGATTATTTAAGGCGTGATTATAGTCAAATTCACCTATTATCAACACCCCACACTTAAACCTTTGCTCGTCCTCGAGCAAACTAAACCACGCTTCTAGGCCTAACTGCTCAATGCATTGACCCAATATATGTCACACCTGCTATTATCAATGATCGACCTAAGCAGTGCACAATCATATCTCAAATGCAGACTCTCATGCCAAGACACACTTGTGCTCACTCTAATTACTCTAACAGAAGTGAAGACTCACTTTTTCTTCCTGAGTCACATGCCTTCACATAAACAACATCTGAGAGAAGTTCCACACACACATAAAATTCAACAACAAGGAATCATATATAGAAGGAATTCACTCACTCTCAGCAAAGAGCATTCACATGCCACACAGACACACCATAAGCTTGCCCCTAGTGTCATACTCCACTAATCGAGCCATTCAGCCAAAGATTAAGAGGTCTTTATAGGTTGTAATGTAGGCTAAGGGACGGGTAGGATATATTTGGATATAGTGACTAACCTCCCTAAGCACTTTTAATACACACTTCCTTTTATTTCACCTTCATGTTCAACCCAATCATTATTCCACATTTTGTTTCACTTGTGACCCCCACTTTTCTTTAGGTACAACTGGCTTCTATTTCTCTCTTTTTTTTTGTAGAGATTATTGTACACTGCCAGTTCACCAATCAGAACCTTCATTCTTGATTCCCTTTTTTCACTAACTCTCTCCCACCCTACACTTTGACTTTTGTATATTCTTTAGTGATTCAAGTGCTTCTAGGAGGTAAAGGTTCAAACAATTAGCTTATTCAAACACAGCGATTTAGATCATTATAGGGTTATCAAAGAACAGGCTTCAGGCTCAAAGGGGTTAATTATGGTAATATGCACAGGTGGATTCTCAAGTATAGAGGGTTGCACAAAGAAATGCCTCAATCATCTCTAAAACCAAACGACTTCTATTTCGGTTTGCACACACACAGGGCAAGTTCTAGGTATCATATGCAAGCATAGGATGCAAGTAACAACAACTCACACACACTTAGCATGTAACTCATTCCGAATCAGTTCATCAACACAATCATACGAGTGTTCAAGCAAGACAATATGTGCAAAATTAAGGCATATATTATGAGTCCACAAACAAACTTAGACGTCCACTCTCAAGTTCTTTTCTTTGCAAGTGTGCACATTTGGGGTTACATTCTGACCTTCACCCATCTAATCCTAAAACTACAAAAGAAAAAATCTACCTAACCCGGTTCAAGAAAAACCCTTGGAAAAGAATCGTGGTCAAAAGAAAAACCAAGGGGGAGGTACTACACTACCTAAAAGAAGAAAATAAAATAAAAAAAATTACTACTTCCCTCAAGAGTACTGTCCACCTAGTCCGTCATCAGGAAGAGTCCTCTACAAGTTTTGTTTTTTTTTTTTTTTTTATATATCTGACTTTGACCCTCAAGAGACCCGTCAACAAGTATCTGTCGTTGGGCCAAGTCAGCTACTCCTAATATAGCACACTCACATATATACAACACATCACTCTAATGCTACAACACAACAACATCTATATACATTACAATACACAGTTAGAGCAAGTCTCCCACCCCACACTTAAAATTATGGCATGTCCCCATGTCATATCAAAAATAAGAGGGTAAATGAAACTCCCTGGTAGGCCAAAGGCCGAAGCACTAGCAGCTCATAGGGTACTCAGGCTTTTTCCAAGCTTGGTCCTTCGTGCGGTACCTCACACTTAGTTCCAACCATTTGGTTTGCTGTTGCATCCTTCCACTACCTTTGCTTTCCATGCTCCTAGAAGAAAAACAAAAGAAAAAAAAATAAAAAATAAATAAAAATTGACACACTTTTCTAGCCACTTGGATGATATGAACTGGGCACCTAGCTTGGAATCAAGCTTGTGACCTCGAGCGATCGGGGGTGGTACGTTGATGAGCCAAGCTTTAAGTACTTCATTTTGCACTTCTTGGCTTTCATGTGAGGAATGTCATTTTGCCTCCTTGTTCCCTCAAATTGTAAGATGAATGGTTGTTGCCTTTCCTCCTTGCAATCCCTCATTGAGTCGTGTAGATCAATTCCCATATCACCACACAAGTCCAATGTTGAAAAATGCTTGAAATGCGACTTCAAACCTTCATTTTGCAATTTTTCTCGGATTTTGACATCCTCTTTTTCCCTCGGGTTAGAGTCAATCTCAACCAAATTTTTATTTACACCGGTTGACTCTAATCCTATTTTTTTCTCGGCACCATTAACACTCGTGGAGTTGGTTGGCGGATGTTCAATTCTTGAATCCTCAAAGTAACGCTCACTTTCTTCCTCGAAATTGGATTCTTCTTGGTTTTGATCAAGTGCCAAGGAAAGATTTTCGGCTTCCACATCTAAGGAAAGTTCTTGGCTCTCATTAACTTTCGAGGCTTTTTGGACTTCTAAAGCTTCAAGCATTTCTCCCATTTGTGAGTGACACCTTTCAAGTGCCAAGTCATTTCGGAGACTATTTTCCAAAAGCTCCTCCAAGACACTTTGTTCTTTGTTTCCTCCTTCAAGTAAACATTCCAACATGAGCTTGAACTCTCCATTTCGGCCATGCTCAACTTCTTCAACTCCCATGGCCCTATAATTTTCATCACAAAAAGTAGAATCATCATAGTGGGGGCTTGGGGAAGGGAAGGACAAATAAGCACAAACATCCCAATGACCATTTTGAAAACCACACTTATCACAAATACTCCACTCATGGGTTTGAGATTGTGCGCACAATCCACCCTTGGGAAAACTTAAACAATTTTGCCACGAGTGTGGTCCTCCACAATAAGGACAAGGGTCATCAAAGTATGAACAACTACCATCCGACCAATTTTCATTATATGATGCCATTTTTCAAAACTAAGAAAATAAACACGAATAACAATAAAAATAGACCAAGGTAAGAAAAATTAATTACACAAATATTCACAAGTTGGGTATAGAGAAAACTGACCACACTAAGAATTTTTGTATTTCTATCAATGGTAACTGATAATTCCGTTAACTCCCCAGCAACGGCGCCAAAATTTGATCACGCCCAACTATGCCTTATAAAAAGGACTCTGCGGACGTTGCAAATATAACCCGAGTATTACGCCCAGGGTCGAATCCACAGAGAGTTAACCTATCAACCACTATCTTCAGACCCACTAATTCTTCAGAACCAGCTTCCCAAATATTCAAATCTCAGTTGAATGTTCTTTAACAACTACGCTTGCAAGTAACTAAATAGCTGTAAACTAAGCTAATAAGGTTGTAAACAATTATGAGAAAAAGCTAAGGCAATGATTTCCCCTATTGATGGAATCCCTTCTGTTTATGCTCATACAAATTTACCAACACATCTCTATCAATCATGAACGCTAATTTACCGTAAATCTCTCCCGAGTAATCACAGTAATTTACTATTGCACTCTCCCGAGATACACTAGCTTACTTTATTTAGCACGATTCACTTTAGATTACACCCAAGGTCTTCGTTATCCCTAATCCCGCCTTTAAACCCGCAATTATAGATTCCTCTAATAATCTAGGAGTGGTGTTGTTCAACAATACCCTAAATATGC
>NW_017678203.1:0-4928 GCF_001879085.1 Nicotiana attenuata
ATAAGGGGTTCATTCGGCCTACTGTGTCACCGTGGGGTGCGCCAGTTCTGTTTGTGAAGAAGAAGGATATCACAATGAGAATGTGCATCGATTATAGGCAATTGAACAAGGTAACAATTAAGAACAAGTATCCCCTGCCTCGCATTGATGATTTGTTCGACCAGCTTCAGGGAGCGAGGGTGTTTTCCAAGATTGACCTCCGTTCGGGTTATCACCAGTTGAAGATCAGGGATGCAGATATTCGTAAGACTGCTTTCAGAACTAGATATGGTCACTATGAGTTTCTTGTCATGTCTTTCGGGCTGACCAATGCCCCAGCAGCGTTCATGCATCTGATGAACAGTGTATTTCGGCCTTATCTGGATTCGTTCGTTATTGTTTTCATTGATGATATTCTGGTGTACTCGCGTAGTCGGGAGGAGCACACGGAGCATTTGCGAGTAGTATTGCAGAGATTGAGGGAGGAGAAGCTTTATGCAAAGTTCTCCAAGTGTGAGTTTTGGCTCAGTTCAGTGGCTTTCTTGGGACACGTGGTGTCCAGCGAGGGTATTCAGGTTGACCCAAAGAAGATAGAGGTGGTTCAGAGTTGGCCTAGACCGTCCTCAGCCACAGAGATTCGTAGCTTTCTTGGGTTGGCAGGCTATTATCGCCGATTTGTTCAGGGATTTTCGTCCATTGGATTGCCCTTGACCAGGTTGACTCAGAAGGGTGCTTCATTTGTATGGTCGGACGAGTGTGAGGAGTGCTTTCAGAAGCTCAAGACAGCCTTCACCACAGCTCCAGTATTGGTTTTGCCATCAGCTTCAGGTTCCTATACTGTATATTGTGATGCTTCGAGAGTTGGGATTAGCTGTGTATTGATGCAGGAGGGTAGAGTTATTGCTTATGCTTCTCTTCAGTTGAAGCCCCACGAGAAGAACCACCCTGTTAATGATTTGGAGTTGGCTGCCATAGTTCATGCCTTGAAGATTTGGAGGAACTACTTGTATGGCGTATCTTGTGAGGTATTCACTGATCATCGCAGTCTTCAGCATTTGTTCAAGCAAAAGGATCTTAATTTGAGGCAGCGGAGATGGCTAGAGTTGATTAAGGATTATGATATTACTATTCTGTATCCTCCGGGGATGGCCAATGTAGTGGCCGATGCTTTGAACCGAACGGCAGTGAGTATGGGGAGTTTGGCGTATATTCCAGTTGGGGAGAGACCCCTTGCAGTTGATGTTCAGGCCTTGGCCAATCGGTTGGTGAGGCTAGATATTTCGGAGCCCAGTCGGGTGTTGGCTTGTGTGGTTTCTCGGTCTTCCTTGTATGATCGCATTAGAGAGCGCCAGTATGATGATCCGCATTTGCTTGTCCTTAAGGACAGAGTTCAGCATGATGATGCCAGAGATGTGACCATTGGTGATGATGGCGTGTTGAGGATGCAGGGTCGGATTTGCGTGCCCAATATGGATGGGCTTCGGGAGTTGATATTGGAGGAGGCCCATAGCTCGCGGTATTCCATTCATCCGGGTGCCGCGAAGATGTATCAGGATCTTATATAGCACTATTGGTGGCGGAGGATGAAGAAAGATATTGTGGAGTTTGTAGCTCGGTGTCTCAATTGTCAGCAGGTGAAATATGAGCATCAGAGACCGGGTGGCTTGCATCAGCAGATGGTTATTCCCGAGTGGAAGTGGGAGAGGATCACTATGGATTTTGTTACCGGACTCCCACGGACTTTGAAGAAATTCGATGCTATTTGGGTGATTGTAGACAGGCTGACCAAGTCCGCGCACTTCATTCCTGTTTGTACTACTTATTCTTCAGAGCGGCTGGCAGAGATTTATATTCGGGAGGTTGTTCGGTTGCATGGTGTCCCAGTTTCCATTATATCAGATCGAGGCACTCAGTTTACTTTGCAGTTTTCGCAGACTGTTCAACGAGAGTTGGGTACTCAGGTACAGTTGAGCACAGCCTTTCACCCTCAGACGGACGGACAGTTCGAGCGCACCATTCATATATTAGAGGATATGCTACGCGCCTGTGTTATTGACTTTGGAGGGTCATGGGATCGGTTTCTACCGCTTGCAGAGTTTGCCTACAACAACAGCTACCAGTCGAGCATTCAGATGGCCCCGTATGAGGCTTTATATGGGAGGCGATGTAGATCTCCAGTTGGTTGGTTCGAGCCCGGTGAGGCTAGGCTATTGGGGACAGATTTGGTCTAGGATGCACTAGAGAAGGTGAAGGTGATTCAAGAAAGACTCCGTACAGCACAGTCGAGGCAGAAGAGTTATATGGACAGGAAGGTTCGAGATGTATCCTACATGGTTGGCGAGAAGGTCCTGTTGAAGGTTTCACCCACAAAGGGTGTTATGAGATTCGGAAAGAAAGGGAAATTGAGTCCGCGGTTCATTGGGCCTTTTGAGGTACTCCGGAGGATCGGGGAGGTGGCTTATGAGCTTGCCTTGCCACCCAGCTTGTCGAGCGTGCATCCATTTTTTCATGTTTCTATGCTCCGGAAGTATATTAGAGACCCGTCCCATGTTCTAGATTTCAGTACGGTTCAGTTGGAGGGTGATTTGACTTATTATGTAGAGCCAGCAACCATTTTGGATCGTCAGGTTCGAAAGTTGAGGTCAAAGGATGTTGCTTCGGTGAAGGTGCAGTGGAGAGGTCGGCCTGTGGAGGAGGCTACCTGGGAGACCGAGCGGGAGATGCGGAGCAGATATCCTCACCTATTTGAGGCTTCAGGTATGTTTCTTGACTCGCTCGAGGACGAGCATTTGTTTAAGTTGGGGAGGATGTGACGATCCGACCCGTTGTCTCATGAGTTACTGCTCTGTTTCCCCCATTTTCTGCTTCTTTATGCTTCATTATCAGTGTCTTGTGTAATCGAGTTGGTTTGGATTGATTTTGGTAGGAAATGAGACACTTAGTCTCTTTTAAGAAGGCTTGAGTTGAAAAAGTCAACCGGATGTTGACTTATGTGTTAGAGGGCTCGGATATAATTTCCGATGATTCGGTTAGCTTGGGGAGGTGATTTGTGGCTTAGGAGTGTGATCGGATGTGGTTTTGGAGGTCCGGTGTAGAATTAGGCTTGAATTGGCGAAGTTAGTATTTTGGCGATTTCCGGTTGATTGGTGAGATTTTGATCCGAGGGTTGGAATGGAATTCCGAGAGTTGCAGTAGCTTCGTTAGGTGATTTGGGATGTGTGTGCAAAATTTCAGGTTAATCGGAGGTGATTTGGTTGGATTTTTGATCAAATGCGTGTTTCAGAAGTATTAGAAGAACTTAGGCTTGAACTCCATGAGAATTGATGGTTTTAGTGTTGTTTGAGGTGTTTTGATGATTGGAACAAGTTTGGATGATGTTTTAGGATGTGTTGGTGCTTTTGGTTGAGGTCCCGGGGGCCTCGGGGTGATTTCGGATGGCTAACGGGAGGTTTTGAGACTTGGAGGAATTGCAGAATTTGCAGCAGATGTTGCAGGGGTAATTTGGTCTTCGCGATCGCGAGCCTGAGGCCGCGATCGCATAGAAGAATTTTTGGCAAGCCTAATTTTTGTTCTTCACGTTCGCGATAGTGGGTCCGCGAACGCGGAAGGTCAGTTTCTAATGCTTCACGTTCGCAGGGAGTTATTCGCGTTCGCATAGGTCTAGGATTTTGAGCATCGCGATCGCAGTGTGGATATCGCGTTCGCGTAGGGTTAATTTGGAGCCTCGGATTCTAGAGCTTCACGATCGCGGGGCCTTTGTCGCGATCGCGATGAAGGATTATCGGAGCTGGGCAGAATAGTTTTAAAACATTTCCTCCGCGAGCTAGGTCATATTTTCCTCCATTGTTGGGCATTTTGAGAGCTATTTGGGAGAAATTGAAGAGGGTTCCGAAGAGGATTGATTGGAGGTAAGTCCTATGAACTAAAAACGTGATTATTATGTGAAATTAACCTAGAAATTCATGGAAATTTAGCCAAAAATGGAAGAACTAGGGCTTGGGATTTTGAGATTTTAAATTGGGATTTGAGGGGTCATTTGGACTCCGATTTTGGTGTTCTTTATATGCATAGACTCGTGGCGAGATAAGGAACCCGTTGATGTGAACATTTCTGAGTTTCGAGAAGTGGGCCCGGGGCTCGGGTTTTGCTAATTTCGGGATTTTTGATATTTTTCGATTGTTTTTGATTGGGTTTTGTTCCTTTAGCATATTGTGACGTATTCGCTCTGGTTTTGGTCAGATTTGACGTGCGAGGAGGCCGATTTGAGAGGCAAGGGCATAGCGAGCTAGAGTTTTGGCCGGCTTGAGGTGAGTAATGAATGTAAATGATGTCCTGAGGGTTTGATACCCCGAATTTGCACATCGTAGTGCTATATTGAGGTGAGACACGCGCTTGACGATGAGCGCGGGGTCGTTTACTATTGGGGATTTGGACTTGGTCCGTCCCGAGTGATGTTTTTACCGCGTAATTGATTGAAGCTTGTTTGGTATCATTATTTTATTTGACTAATTGTCATATTTGGGCTTCATGTCAATTATTTAAACCCTTAGGGGATTGCTATCACTGTTTTCTCACTATTTTGACATATTTCTTGAACTCAGTCCTATTGTTTAATACTGTTTTATAAACTCAGCCACTTTTACTCCGATTTGAAACCTAAAAGAAATTTCTAATGATGTTTTGGGCTGAGAACTACTATTTTACTATGGCCCGAGGGGCTTATGTGATTTCTAGACTGAGTATGGATCGGGCTGCGCGCCGCAGCAGTATTATATTGATATTGATACCAGGCCGAGGGCCTAGCTGATGCCATGAGATGGATTGATATTGCGCTTGGGCCGTAAGGGGCCCCTCCCGGAGTCTGCACATCCCTAGTGAGCGCCATCGACGATAAATAAATGGATCGGGCTGCACGCCGCAGCGGGTACTAGAGAGTACCGTACTATGTG
>NW_017678203.1:6617-10276 GCF_001879085.1 Nicotiana attenuata
TCAACGATGCATCTGAGTAGGTTATAAGTCGATGAATCAATTTACACACAGATATATTTGATGAAAAATTATATATACTAATTAGGATCTTGACAAGTCTATCAATCCCTAAACGAATTCTTTTAGGGATTAATAGACTTGTCAAGATCCTAATTAGTATATATAATTTTTCATCAAATATATCTGTGTGTAAATTGATTCATCGACTTATAACCTACTCAGATGCATCGTTTAATATTAAAAACAAAACGTCTCGACCTATATGTATATGTATATGTATAAAACACGCTTCGTTGTGCTACTTTAACTACATATATAGCATGTTAGAGTATATTTTAGTGTATTCATCCCTTGTATTACAAAAGTGTTAACGGATTACATTTATATTATTTAGATAGTAAATATAAAAGTGATTTTTAATTTTGACCAATGTTGACCTGAAAAGAGACCAACTTTGGTCGCTAATTATCCAGAAATTAAAAATTAGCGACCAAAGTTGGTCGCTAATTTTAAATAAGATTTATTTATATTTTATAAAATATTTTAACAATAATATAATTATTAAACATTATAACTGGATCCCAAATTAGCGACCAAAGTTGGTCGCTACTTGCTTCCCCTTTCACAACCGACCAACTTTGGTCGCCAATTTTAAGTAATATTTATTTATATTTTATAAAATATTTTAAATAATAATATAATTATTAAGACGTTATAACTGGATCCCACATTAGCGACCAAAGTTGGTCGCTAATTTTAATATTTCTTTGACCAAGCAAGTCTGACCAGCCCGGTCAACATGTTGACCACTTTACCGACCAAAAAGCGACCAACCTTGGTCGGCAAATTATTTAATAATTTTCTCCACATTAGCGACCAACTTTGGTCGCTTTTTTTGACCGACCAACTTTGGTCGCAAATTTTTGATCGGTAATCCCCAGATTTCTAGTAGTGAAAGGAATATACATTCTTCACTTTCTTGCTTACTGTTAATCAGAGTTGCCTTATTATTTTATTGTTCTTACTAACCTACCTCGAGCCCACCATAACTCGAGGTCAAGACTTGGCTTGCACACTCGTTTGAAATGCTTTACTTCTTCGATTAAATCACATATATTTAAAACTACAATATAAGTTCAATTGTTACTCGAATTTTAGGGTAAACATACATTAAAAGAAGTAAGTCCTTCCTGTTTTAGAATGCAAGCACGGTCTGTGAAGAAACATAATACCTTTTTTTTTTTTTTTTTTTGGTGCAGAAATATAATACCTTAGTTGTTTCGATATTTTGGTTTGAGCCATTTTTATTGTCTGAAACGCAATATATATATATATATATATATATATTCTAACTTTATGTTCTCGAGTTGTATCTATCAAATAAAATTGACACAATTTTTCAAATTTGCTAAACCGTATGACCTTATTTTTTTTTTTATTGTTAATTACTGCTGTTGTAGAGAGTGGAGTGTGCGTCAAGTCCACTTTAAAGTTGCGATGCTAATGGAGTAGCATGATGATTAAGAGGTCTCATTAATTAAGTTCATGCACCAATTAAGGTCACTTAATTAATCATATTCTCTTTATAAACTAAGGTTTGAAGCCATATAAGGCTTTCTTCAATTGGCAAGGGAAGTCTGATAGGGCTTTAAGAGATAGGGACGTAAGGCAGCGATAAGAAAAAGTCATATGGGTATGGGATACGAACGATTAAAAGTTCTTGCTTAAAAAAAAGGTACGTACTAACTGAGAGTGGAATCTATCCTGACTTTCAAGTAGCGCTTGATTGAGGGATGAACCCCGAATCCGTACTTTCCGGTTAATTAATCATATCTATATTATATTAAAAGGAGAGTAGTGAAGCATGTGGTTAAGCCAAGTGGCAAGCTAAAATGAAGTCACATGGCAATTTTATGGAATCTATTTGTTGAATTCTATTTGTATAACAATGAAAAAATTTATTAATAGATATTCTTTTGGATCTAATTAATAATTAAAAAATATATCTACGAGGAATTGCATATTCTGTAACTTATAATTACCATATTTAGAGTAATATTATATGACAAGTGATTTACCTTAAGTGATGAGTTAAAGTAAGTATTAATTAGAGAAAACAACGTATTTATGGTTTAATTAAGGAAATGAATATTCATGGTTTCCTTCCAAAGATAAAATAAAGTAAGCATAATTAGATAACAGAATATAAGTATTATTAAACCAAGGCAGAATCAATAGTTCATATCTAACATCCCTTGATTTTGAAATATTATTTTTTATTTTTTATTTGTATTGTATCAAACTAATATATCTTTTATATTATTGCTTTAAGTAAAATTTATGCAAATACCTTTTCCTGTTGAGCAAAGGTTCTTCGAATTTTTTGAATTAATGCTTTGAGTTAATATAGTTAAGAGAATGGCAAGAGAGATTCTTATATTTTTTCTTTTGAAATATACAACTTTCGCCAAATGTTAGGTAATGAGAAAAATATATAAAAATTATTTCATATTGTCATAAAAATGGACGGAAAAAAGTTTTTTTTTAAACATGTTATATATATATATATATAGCCATAAAAAACTAAATGATCACTGATTTGTAATTTATATTTATAGCTTTCATATTTTTTATATTATATTAAGCGTTGTGAAAAAGTTACTTGGAACTTTTAGGATAAAACTTAAAAATATTTTAAAATTTACTATATAAATGGGGTAAGTTAGGCCGGAAGCATACTTTTGGCAAATTAAAAGATCGTGACAGGGAAGCAATCTTGGAAATTCAAATTCAAAGGACAAAGAAGGAAAATATTATATAGACGAAATAATCTAGCAAGGAGATATTTACTACAATGAAGAATTACTAAATTATGCAAAGAATATTTATTACAGTGCTGATTTTATGGAAAGAATATATTTTACAAAAGGAAAAAAATGTTCAAGTTTAAAATCTTTCATTCTATTGGCAAAAATAAAAAGATTCAAGACTGATTCTTATTTCAGGAAAGAAGGAGTACTAAGATTACCTAGAAGTCTCAAGATCACAAAGGAGTCCAAATTAAAAGTGGTCAAACTAATCAAAAGAAGGCAATTAAATATGTTCGTGTCATAGATATAGCAAAATTACTAGAGATTGTTATTTTTCTACTCTAAGTTTCTTATTGTGATTTTTGGCTTGATCATAAAGTTTAGTGTTTATGTTTTTCATGTTTTCAAGTCCATTCATTGAAGCAACGAATGACCACGGTGATGCAGTCTCTTGCATGGTGAAGAATCCAAATCACTTGAAAGAAGTATTTTGAGGTTCATTGGTATGATTATGTTCCAAATGCAATTTTGAGATTCTACTTTTTTCAATAATATATTATTATTAAAGATAAAAATTGAACTTTAAGATTGAATCATGAATTGCGATATTGGTGGCTTATAAAAGTGAATGTGTTCTATTTAATTTTTTATTTTACAAATTTGAATCTTCTTGCAGATATTCATCTATGAGATTCGGTTATCAGGTAGTCTATGTATGAGAATAGAATCACGAGTTAATGTTGTAGTAGTTGGTAAGTAAAAAAAATTCAATTAAAAGCGTATTTATGTGAATCTTATCGTTTTTCATAAATAGTTTTTCAGACGTTATTTATTTGAATTTTTTATTGT
>NW_017678203.1:11617-23514 GCF_001879085.1 Nicotiana attenuata
GTATTCTGCGCACTGAGTAAATTCTCCGCTGTATAATAATCTGCAAATCACACAAAAGATGTAAACCGCACTATGTAGGCCTTGTACGACAAGCTCGACTCAGAAGGCATTGAAGGGGGATCGATCCCAGATAATGAATGACCGTCCTCCAAACCAACTGGGCCATCCGTGAAGGCATATTATAGATCTTTCTTCTGCTGTATTTTCTACAACTTTTCGTTGAATACAAACGGTGAGTCCATTTTTGCAAAGCATTAATGAATTTCTATCTATTTAATGGCAAGCAGTCCATTAATGTAAGGGAGGTGTTTCTTAATTAGTTGAATAACTAACTCTATTATATACTTCCTCCATTCATTTTTACTTGGCATGTATATTAAAAATAGATTTTCATTTTTACTTATCATTTTACGCATATCAAGAGAAGATAATTTTTTTCCTATTATACCCACGGTATTTATTACTCATATCAAATTATTTTTTCAAATCCAATAAAATATACATAAATTAATATGGGTATCATGGTAAATTATACACTTCATTTATTATTTCTTAAGAGGCGTGAAAAGTCAAACGTGCCAAGTAAAAATTAAGGGAGGAAGTATTATTCAGTCACTAATCATAGCCTGTAATTGCTAGTCCAGTTGTACAACACCTGATCCACATTCAAGCGATTTCGCAGTTGACTCATTAATCACTATCGTACAAATAATTTTTCATTAAAAAAAAGTTTATAATTAAGCGTGCACTCGTCTTCGAATGTGCCACATAAAATAATATGCTAAGCACTCGTTTAATTTATACACACCGATAAATTTGTCGTTTAGTTTATGAAATTATTATCCCCGTAAAGTCAAGATATTAAGGTGAAAAATATTAAAATATTTATTCCGAGATATCATTATCTCCAGGCTCCAGCTCCTAAGGTTGGAGAATGTTCTCTCGTGGGATGATATCATAATTGAAAGGTAATAAAAAAAAAATGCTTTGGGGTGACTTTTGTTTTTTCCTCCTAAAGTTGTTGACTTTAATAGTAGGCATGTCTAGTTTTTTCACTCATCTTTATGAATAAGCAAGTCGATGATTACGCCTAAATATGTAACTTAGTGATTAATGAAATAATATGAAAACTATAAAAAATTGGGTTTACGAAACAAATGTTAGGTGTGTTATAAATAGAATTCTATTTAAGGTGAATGTCCATATTTTAGATAGATTTTAAGGCTTGTTACTTGGTGGCTAAGTCACTTTTCCCTATAAATCAAGGGGTCCTATTCCATTGTAATTCATCCCAAAATTAATAAGAATTCTCTCTCCCTACTTTTCTCTTCGATACTCTTCTCATTTTATTATTTTATAAGACGTTATCAGCACGAGACTCTGATCAACTGAGTAGAAGCTTTGGGATTGAGCAAAGCAATTGAGTAGAAATTTTGGGATTGAGCATAATGATTGTCAATAGTTCTATGAACTTCCTTCATGATTAAATTCTGGATTTAAGGTAAGTATTTTACCTTATTTTTCTCTTTTAAATTCATGAAATTTTTTAATTTGATTTTAAATACAAGCAAAGACAATAAATTTTGATTATAACTCTAATAGAGTTTGTAAGAAATTATAACCACCCAAAGTGGTAAAATCTCTATACCTTGCCATGATCAAATTCATGTATGATTGTGGCAAAGAATTGGAAATTGTGCCATTGAATTTGCTTCATTCTCATTCCTCTAAGAGAATGTGATAGCAATATATGATAAGTGTGAAAGCAGACAAAATTATTACTTTGAATGTATCAATGGATGTGGACGTGGCAATAGACGAAATTATAATCGTCATCATTGTGGTAATGAGAACAATAAAGATTCTCAAATAATCCTTCACTTTGTGAAAGTAATGTTTAAAAATCGATTTGACATGAGATTTTGTAAAGCACATATAAATTATTATGGTTCATTCATGATATGAATGTGACAACATGTGATTTATGAATACATATACATTTTTTGAAGAATATGAGCGTGCTAGTGGTATATACCACACTCACCTCTAGAATGAGGGTTGAGAGGAAATATTAAAATAATGTCATTACTATGAAATGGTCATGGGTCACGTACTTATTGTATGCCAAAATATTTTGGCATTGTGATTATTAAAAGACAACGGTAATGCAAGACAGATCTTGCATATAATTTTGACCATAACCATAATGGTATAACTTTCTCTTTAAAAGAGATATTCACCATATGGATGTTGATGAATATGTGGTACTACAAAATTAATTGAAAACTCTGCAAGAGCCAATTATACTATTTTGGAGAAACACAATTGATTACTAATAAGGTATTGTGTTGTAGTAAGTCTCAAAGAAACTTATTCAGTTTCCAAAGTATATGCGAAAGCGGTTGATTATATTGAGACTATAAATAAAGGAAAGATTTAATATCTTCTATTACTACAACTTATAGCAGGGCAATATGTATGTGAAAAGCTACTCATTTTATTCTCCAGTTTGCACTACACAAACAAAATAATGCCACAGTAGAAGTTTAATGATATAAAAACCCATATCATAATAAACTTGGAGTTTATTCATAATTGCACATGTCATGGTGTAAACCTGAAGTTTATCAATATTGATAATTTATCCAGTTGGCATTATTGGTTTAGCCATGTTAATTTAAATATGATGTACAAAAATAAAAGAGAATTCACATGGGTAAATATTAAAGAACTAGAAAGTTTACGAATTCTCTTATATTGCTTGTTCTCATTAATTAATATACCAACTAAAATTGGGATTGAATCCCATGAATGCTGGAAATATCAAAGGTGAATATGGGCCAATTCACTTGCCATGTATACCACATAAGAGGCATATATGAGATGACTATATGTGAGATTATTATTAACAAACAAAAGGATGCCACAGTAGAAGTTTATTGATATAAAAACCCATATCATAATAAGCTTGGAGTTTATTCATAATTGCACATGTCATGGTGTAAACCTGAAGTTTATCAATATTGATAATTTATCCAGTTGGTATTATTGGTTTAGCCATCATTTAAGTATAATGTGCAAAAATAAAAGAGAATTCACATGGGTAAATATTAAAGAACTAGAAAGTTTACGAATTCTCTTATGTTGCTTGTTCTCATTAATTAATATACCAACTAAAATTGGGATTGTATCCCATGAATGCTGGAAATATCAAAGGTGAATATGAGCTCATTCACTTGCCATGTATACCACATAATAGGCATCTATGAGATGACTACATGTGAGATTATTATTAACCCGCAACCTGGTGTTTGCGAGGTAACCTGCTCAATAATTTAATTTAGAGCATAATTTCCAGATTTTCTATTCGAGATAGTTTATCTTGATAAGTTGGTTTACATCATAACTGGTTTAGCAAGATTATTTATTGAGTGCCTCCATTTAATAGTTAAATTATTGCTTATGAGAAAAAAGTTAGCTATATCAGTTTGATATACGTTATATACGAAAGTATATTATTTTCTCCCCTTACAAGTGGTTCAGGGTCAGGAACCAAATAATTCCAATCTTATTTATTGATGTGCGGTGTATATTTTAATTAACACCATAACGCACAAATATAGGTTCTTAAAGTTGAGGAAACAAGTTAGTTTTTCTAACATGAGGGGAGACATGATAAACAATCGAGAAAAAGTTATGTGGAATGAATTATCATGTGTACATCTAGATCCTCAAATAAAATAATATGAACTTGAAGTTCATAAAAGGATAATTCATTTGCAATATATTGCAAAGCATGCAGACGCATTTGCTGACCCAAATAACTATATTCTCACTGTAAATGCTCATATTAGAATAAGTCCTAGAAGGACAAAGTCTATGGTACGCTTAAAGCGTATAGACAAATCGGTTTCAAATAAACTTCTTGATAAAGAAGATGAGCAAATGATCAAAATGATCATAATAAGAAGGTAAGCGATCTAAAAGATCACATGACATAACATTCATAAAATCTCAGGAGAGGTTCAGGTACCTGAAAACATGGATTAAGAGATCTCTATGTTATGTCTTTATGAAAAAATATTGGAACCGATATAAAATGCTCGTCGACGACATCTATCATAGCGCTAAGTATAGATGAGGATCTTAAGTATGTCGAATACATGCACAAAAATACTAGCCAAAATGGAAGAGAAACAATTCAAGTAGAATTGGTTTCATATGAAAGGGATGTAGTTTTGGACATGTTGTTCAAACACTTAAAAGTATAAAGTCAATGATATGTGCAATCAGTTTTCGACATCTTATTTGTCTAGCATGACATGAAAACTTGATATGCATCTAATTAAAGTCCATTCATATGACTTATATGACTTAACTTATATATGACAATCTCTGAAGGATTTAAATTGCTTAAAGCATATAGAATTCTTGGTCATGAAGTACTACATCCTAAGTGCAATTTGTGCACATTTGTATCTTGCTATAACTATAAGCATGATAATGTGATAGCGAGAATTTTCAAGGTGCAACATATTCATTGGAGTTAATATGGGTTTATTCACCAAATCTCTGCCGACGTCAACCTTCAAGAAGCTAGTGCACAAGATTGGGATGCAAAGGCTTAAAGATGTGAATTGATGCTCTCATCAAGGGGAGTTAATACGTGTTGTACTCTTTTTTCCTTACAAGGTTTTATCCCACTGGGTTTTTCTTGCAAGGTTTTTAACGAGGCAACCAAAAGGCGTATTTCTAAACATGTGTACTCTTTTTCCTTTACTAGAATTTTTTCCCACTGTGTTTTATTTTAGTTAAGGTTTTAACGAGGCACATTATCTATTGAATAGACATTTATGGGGGAGTGTTATAAATAGAATTTTTATTTAAGGTGAATGTCCATATTTTAAGGCTTGTTACTTGGTGGCTAAGTCACTTTTCCCCTATAAATAGAGGGGTCCTGTTCCATTGTAATTCATCCCAAAATCAATAAGAATTCCCTCTCCCTACTTTTCTCTGCAATACCCTTCTTCTTTTATTATTTTATAACAAGGTGATATATATATATCTACCTAAGTTTTGATGTGGACTAGGCAAAATGACTTAAGCACTATCATTTTTAAGAAATATATAATTAATAAATAAGTTGATGAATGCACCAAAGTGTGTAGTCAAGAGGTGAATGAAGAAGGATAGAAATTATGGAAAGTCGGTTTTAAATATGCAAAGAAATAAAAATGTCGGGTGAACTTAAATAAGTGATCAAAGATACTAATTAGCGACGGAAGCAGAATTTTTTACCAAGAGGATTCAAAAAATAAAAAAATTAAACACGCAAAGAAGTTAAGAGGATTTTACACTTAATATATATACACAACAAATATTAACTTTATGTCTACTGTGTAATTTTCGACAAATGGGATTCGAGTGAACCCTCTTTCGTCCACCTAGTAAGTACCTGATGGTCAAATAATCAAGGTCCGGAAATTATCTTGAACCACAATTTAAAGTAAAAATTGCACGGGACGCCCTATTTGGTCGTCCCCATTTAATCTATACCCATTTTTTTTTTAAAGTTTTAACTTGTACCCACTTTTTAAACAACTTAAGCCCCCTTTCTCCTCCTTCGTTTTCTCCTTCTTCTTTCTTTTGCTGCTGTATGTTTATCAGATTATTTTTAAAAATAAATTATAAATAATTACGTACGTTAGTAGACAATAATTTGTGATACGGGAAGTTTAAGGTCACACTTAGTGATTCTTTTCATGATAATTCTGTTCTTTTCACGTTTATTATTTCCAAAATTTATGATTTAGATACTGTTGACAATCTGATTATTTTATAGTAGTAATACACTATGAAAGAATAAGGTGATTATTTATCTAGTATGTTGGAAAGCTTTTTCAAAAACTCCAGCTTATATAGTGCTGGAGTTTTTACAAATGAACTAAATAACTTCAGCATCTTCTGCTGAGCTTTTTGAAAAAGCTTTATGATAAAACTAATGAATTCAGTACAAAAAAACTTCAGCTTATTTAGTGATGAAGTTTTTACAAATGAACTAAATAACTTCAGCTACTAGAATGCTTAAGTTCAGCAATTACAAATAAAAACTTCAGCAAATAGAGAATAAAACTTCAGCACTAGAATGCTTAAATTCAGCAATTACAAACAAAAACTTCAGCACACTTGGTTCAGCAATTTTTGCTACTTCAGGTCCGTCTACTAGAATGCTGAAGTTTGCGTGATTGCCTTTGCTACTTCAGGCCAGTATGCTGAAGTTACGCGAAAAAGTGGATACGCTTGTAATTTTTTTTGCAAAGCGGGTACAAGTTAAAACGTGACCCAAAAAGCGGGTATATATGCAAATGCCCCCAATTTAAAAAAGTTAAATAAATAAATTAATTTAATGATTCAAAGAATGAAAAAAAACAAAAAGCAGAGCCGCCCCACTTAAATGGTCATAGGCCGCAATATAAGCCTCATAAAATGGTGTCTTTAGCTTTTGTATACCATCAATCTTTCTTTCCTTCCCATTATTTTACCAATCACTTCTCTTTTATCTTTTCCCATCAAAACAAAAAATGGACACAACCAACAATCTTGAAATTGTCCACGATGTTTTTCCTTATTTACAAGTGTACAAAAATGGAACTGTCAAAAGACTTGTAGGTACTGAATTTGCACCAGCAACCTATGATCCTCAAACTGGTGTTTATTCCAAAGATGTTTTAGTTAATCCTAAAACTGGCGTTTCTGCTCGGATTTATCGACCAAATTCAGCAACAAAATCACAGAAACTTCCTTTAGTTGTTTACTTTCATGGTGGAGCATTTTGTATATCTTCTGTTGGTGATCCTAAGTACCATGATTCACTCAATGTGTTTGTGTCCAAAGCTAATGTTGTTCTTGTCTCGGTTGATTATAGATTAGTCCCAGAGCATCCTCTTCCAACAGCTTATGATGATTCTTGGGCTGTTCTTAAATGGGTTGCTGCACATAACTCAAAACATGGGTCTGAAGTTTGGTTGAATGAGCTTGTTAACTTTGATAGTGTGTTCTTGGCTGGAGATAGTGCAGGTACGTGTTAATTACAATAATTTGACGTTTACTTTACTATTTTAGTGGGTAAAGTTTATTTACTTCAACGATCACATATGCTATATTAGCTCGTAGTCAGCAGCGAAGTCAGAAATTTTCTCAAGGTGTTCAAACTTGAAAGAAGTCAAAAAAAGAATTCCGGCAAAGGATATTTGTATATGTTATACAACTTTAAAATCTAATATTTTACCTATATACGTAGTGTAATTTTTCAATGAAATGTGGATTGACCACCCTTTAAGACATGTAGTTTCGCCCCTGGTTGTAGCGAGTCAAGTATTTATGTAAGGGGATTAAAAAAAATTAAAATGTCACACCTACGATTTGAAGCTGTGAGATAAAGCAAATTTTTATCCAAATTGCTACTACACAAGAATCTTTTCTTATTTCGAGGAAATTCAACCGTTCATATATAACAAACAAAAAATTGTTTTACCCTTATTTTTTGACTTTACTGTTAGGTTAGGTACAATATTTGAAACAATAAATAACATTTTCTTCTGTATGTATCGATTTTAGTAGATATAATTTAGTAACTATAGTGAAATTAACTCGTGCAGGTGCTAATATTTCACACTTCATGGCAATCAGAGCTGGGAAATCAGACGAAGGCGCTTTAGGAATGAAGTTTTCTGGGATGCTCATGATTAGTCCATATTTCTGGGGAGAAAAACCTATTGGTATAGAGGTTAAAGATCCAAGAAAAGCAATGGTGGATAAATGGTGGAAATATGTTTGTCCATCAAATAAAGGAAATGATGACCCTTTGATCAATCCTTTTGTTGATGAAGCACCAAAGCTTGAAGAAGTGGCTTGTGATAGGATTCTTGTTTGTGTTGCAGAAATGGATATTCTGAGAGACAGAGGGATATTGTACTATGAATCTTTGGTGAAGAGTCAGTGGAAAGGAAAAGCAGAANGTAACATGATAATTTACTTTTGACATATGAAGGAAGAAATGATGAGGGGCAAACCGGGGTATGAGCACCTGAATGAGCCTCTTCATGTTATTGTGGAGGCTGAACTGCCAGTGGAGATAATTGATGCTCGGCTATTGCAAGCACGTGAGATATTGGAAGATCTGCTCAAGCCTATGGTAGTTTCAACATAGATTTGCAAGTTGTCATTTTTGTCTAGTATCACACATTTTCAAAAGTGGAGAGTTGATGTTCACTATTGTCTTTTCTTCATCTTCCTCCAGCATTTGTCTCTTTCAAGATTAATTTAAATTTTAGGACATTTCATAGATAAATCTGGCACGAGTCATGCCTTTTTTCTGCAAATACAAAAAAGTGCAACCTCAAGAGATAAGCATGTTGCTCAAGATAGACAAAGGCCTAACAGAAATGTATCTGATGCACAATATGCAGACATCAAATATAGTCAAGTATTGCAAACAACAATTATGTGTTCGAAATTCAATGCTTGGCAACCTGAAATCTTAAAGGAAATCCACAACTTTGGTACAAAAATTTTACCATCTCATCCACTGTGTCCTCAGACTATAATCCAGTCCCAAATTTATACTACTCGGATAAAGTTTATGCTCTAATGTCTAAGCTAAACAAATAGCTCTCATCAATTGCTACTGCAACATATATCAGTCAAAAAGAAACTATCTCCAGTATAAGAAAAGTGACCAACATTGTCACAAAGTTAGAGCATAGTGGCAGAAATCTGTCAGACAACATAATTTTACACCATATTTCAGTCCCTTCACGCCATTTGATACAACTGGAATGAGCATTAGTTTAGGATCATACACGACCTTAGAGTATCTCTAAATATAGAACACCATAGTCATTCTATTAGACTTAAGTAGAGCTACATAAAGAGGCAACAACAACTCTCGATGCTAGTTTTCTATTATATAGAAAAGGGAAGATGGTCGACCATCTGAGGGCATTTTTAACTTTTCACAACTTATAACAGATGTGTCCGTTACAAGCGACATTTATTGACTGGCCACCTCATCCAATTCTTTATCGGTCTTCTTCGTCTAGATCTTTCCCTTAGTCTACCTTCTTCCTTGTCTTCTCCGTTGGGTCTCAGAGTGTTCAGGTTAGTATTTCACTGCAAATTACTCTCTTTTTTATTCTTCTTTTTTGTTGTTTGTTGCTTTGGAGTATTGCTTCTTTTTTTCCCCTGTGTTTGTTATGCATATTTCGTGCGTATTTGTCATTTTGTCTCTGTTTGACTTAAAAGTTGTAAAATACTTTTTAAGCAAATCAATCAAAGAAGATGAAGGGGTAAATCCTAGTTAAAGATAATTAACTCTAGATCCGAGATGAGTAAGATGAATGGAAAAACATAGTCGAGTATAAATGTTGACGGCGATTATAACCAGATTTAATAGCATAAAGAAAGATGCATTAAGTAACAAAAATATGAATAAAGGAAAAGATTCACCCGATCTTCAGTGAGACGGATCTTCTTTCATTTAATCCAGAAGAATGATAGTAAAATACAAGAACCTTATGACCCTTTTTTGGGCCTGATGAAGATATGGGACCACAGATCCTCTCATTTCTTAGGGGAGGTGTGTTTACATGTTTTCTAGAAAGAGGGAGAGGGAGAGAGAGAGCCCCCCTTTTGGGAAGTCCTCCCCTCCTATTTATAAGGGGGGTATCCATAGAAAATCCTAAAAAAGGTACAATTTAGAGGGAATATTCGGTAGAATATCCCTTTTGAGTAATCCAAAGCAAACTAGCAGTTTGATGACGGTCCAACCTTGGTTATTGATGACGGTCCGACCTTGGCCTGTCCGACCTTGGTTATTGATGACGGTCCGACCTTGGCCTGTCCGACCACGATCTTATGTTTCCGCGTGACGAATTTCTCTGATCTAATTTTGACCCATACAGTTAGTCCCTTCGCTTATTGAGGTCGTCTCTTGGTCGAGCTCGATGAGCGGACTTCATTAATCGTAGTTTGAGAAATTCGGATGGGGAGGTCGACCTCCTCTTTTTGGCGATGGCCCTTGGCCATAAGGGTCGACCCCCTCTTTTTTGGCGACGGCCCTTGGCCGTTGGGGTCGACCTCCTCTTTTTGGCGATGGCCCTTGGTCATTGGGGTCGACCTCCTCCTTTTGGCGATGGGCCTTGGCCATAAGGGTCGACCCCCTCTTTTTTTGGCGACGGCCCTTGGTCGTTGGGGTCGACCTCCTCTTTTTGGCGATGGCCCTTGGCCATAAGGGTCGACCCCCTCTTTTTTGGCGACGGCCCTTGCCCGTTGGGGTCGACCTCCTCTTTTTGGCGATGGCCCTTGGCCATAAGGGTCGACCCCCTCTTTTTTGGCAATGGCCCTTGGCCATAAGGGTCGACCTCCTCCTTTTGGCGATGGCCCTTGGCCATAAGGGTCGACCCCCTCTTTTTTGGCGACGGCCCTTGGTCATTGGGGTCGACCTCCTCTTTTTGGCGATGGCCCTTGGCCATAGGGGTCGACCTCCTCCTTTTGGCGATGGCCCTTGGCCATAAGGGTCGACCCCCTCTTTTTTGGCGACGGCCCTTGGCCGTAAGGTCGATTCGGACGAGGCCGAATGTTATTTCGGTCGAGGCCGAAAATTGATTCGGAAGAGGCCGAATGTTGATTCGGAAGAGGCCGAATGTTATTTCGGTCGAGGCCGAATTCTTTTTGGCGATGGCCCTTGGCTGTTAGGGTCGACCTCTTCTTTGGTGATGGCCCTTGGCCATAAGGGTCGACCCCCTTTTTTTTGGAGATGGCTCTTGGCCGTAGGAGTGTTATCTCGAACTTATCAAAATGTTAACCCGTCGTCGTTCGATCAAGGTCGAACTCTTCTTCTTTGGCGAAGGCCCTTAGCCTTAAAGGGTGTTATTTCGAACTTATCGAAATGTTAACTCGTCGTCGTTCGATCAAGGTCGAATTCTTCTTCTTTGGCGAAGGCCCTTAGCCTTAAAGGGTGTTATTTTGACTTATCGAAATGTTAACCTGTCGTTGTTCGATCAAGGTCGAACTTATCAGACTTTGATGGCGAAGGCACTTAGCCTGTAACTCAGTTCGAGCGAGGTCGAACTTATCAAACTTTGGTGGCGAAGGCACTTAGCCTTTAACTCAGTTCGAGCGAGGTCGAACTTTGTTACACTTTGATGGCGAAGGCACTTAGCCTGAGTCCCAGTTCGAACGAGGTCGAACTTATCAAACTTTGATGGCGAAGGCACTTAGCCTGTAAGTCAGTTCGAGCAAGGTCGAACTTTGTTATACTTTGATGGCGAAGGCACTTATCCTGTATCCCAGTTTACTTAATTTTGCTTGCATTGGAGAACATCATGTGTTTCCTGGGGGAGTCCCAGCTTGCTTAATTTTGCTTGCATTGGAGAATATGATGTATTTCCTGGGGGAGTCTCTACTTTTTTTCCACTTGGAGAAATAGTTAGTTAAAACAAAATAAAAGCATTCATTACCTCAGTTTGATCACGTTCCCTTCTCCGGTTATGCATCAGTGGCCGCTACCAATTTGGCAAGGATATTAAATTAATGGATGCAGATAGCAGTAATATCCGCAGATACAAGTTATCAGCTGTATTAGGAAAAAGTTGAATTTATATTGAAGATGACGTGGCGTGACACGTGGACTGGATAAATAGTCAAAGTATAACAATTAAGAAAAAGGTACGGGAGATGACAGGTACGAGAAGAGGAAGTGAAACAGGCACGAGAAGCAGTTTAGATACGAGTCTCGTATCAATTCGAGTCATTTAAAGCCAGTGGATCAAAAGGCATTGAAAACATGGATCCGAAGACAAAAGGAGTCCAAATTCAGTATTAAATACCTGATACGT
>NW_017678204.1:0-19832 GCF_001879085.1 Nicotiana attenuata
AGACAGCAGTGATTTTAAAGCGGATATACCAATGATCAAGAGAAGGAAGAAGCATACAGGGGGGAACGAAAAGGGGGGGTGTTGTTGGGGGGGGGGGGAGTCAGTGGGAAAGAAGAAGAAGAAGCGTAGGGGGTAGGGGGGCGGTGGGGAAGAAGAAGAAGAAGCGTGGGGGGGGGGGGGGTACGAAAAGGGAAGAACGGAATCTCTTTTGCTTTTTTTTTTTTTTAACTTATTTATTTTTATTCTTATTTTAATGGTTTTTCCTTTTTATTTTAATTATTTTTGGTTCAAAATGTTCATATTCACGCTCATTATCTGCGTGAATTACACCGACTTTGTCCAGCTGATCACCATTTTTTGCCACATGTGCTTGGTCAATGGTCAGAGGGGTTTAAAATACAGATTTTGAACAAGTTAAAGTGTCTGGATGAAAAAAAGTGAAGTAGGAGGACCGGCATGACAAAGTGACACAAGTAAAAGTGCCATTTAAACCATTTTGCCTAATATATAATTAACAATTTAAAAATACAGACTTAATTTTATGAATATAAACGCAGTTAAATCTTAAAAGAGGCTAGTATTGCAATTATATGCAATTTAGCTTTAAAAATACTAAATAAATTTGTAAAAAATATGAAAAAATTCCCTTAGCTATATTTTAGCATAGATATAAAAGTTCAACAAGTGAATCACCAAAATGATAATTTTTTGGAAACAATTATTGGATTTTTATGGATAAATTAGGGGTATAAATAGATTTAAAAATCCTTTAAAATTAAGGAAAAGTAATGAAACACTTGGATATACTTATATATATGCATACATATACCATTTTGACGTTATTTGCATATTGAAAATATATAGGGAAAAATTGGGTGTCAACAGCTGCCCCTCTTTACCCGGGAAGGATGAAAAGAGTTTTCGGATAAAGATATGATGGCCAATTTTGACCGAGCAAAACGGTTTGGGAGAGGTTCAGGCCGCACCTTGGCTTTTGAGCTGCCTACATATCCCTGGTTTTACAGGAATCAGGTCGTATGTAGTTCAGAATCCGTCGGTGGAGTATACCGAGGGGTATTTTCCAAGAACGGACGCAATATTTCGGGCTGGTCGAGTGAGTGGCTTACTGGAATAGTTAGGTTCGATGTGGCTGCGGGCACTAGAGCGGGCTCCTGCCGGGACGACTGTTGCTTGCCGGGTTTACCTGCAATTAGAAACAATACAAGCTTATATTGTGCATAAAATTAGACATGATGCAAGCTCCCGTCGGACCATGAATGCTGTCTTCGGACGGTTAGGATGACGTCCTTAGACCATGACATCCTGGGCCATGAAGCGTGTAATAAAGGATTCGGAGGCTATGAAATGATGCTCTCGGGCTATGAAAATGGTGCCTCCGAACCATGATGCCTTTGAATAATGATATGCAAGTGATTGAAAAGGGGTCCTCAGGCCATGACATGGTGTTCTCGGGCTATGAGGATGGTGCCTCCGAACGATGACACCTTTGGATGGGTTGGCGATATATCAGCCCATGAGGGATGCAGTAGCATGTGGCGATCTTTCAGCCGTGCAAATGTGGCGATCCTTCAGCCGTGCAAATGTGGCAATCTTTCAGCCATGCAGATGCAGTATGTGGCGATCTTTCAGCCCATGAAATGCAGTATGAGGCGATCTTTCAGCCATGCAAATGCAGTATGTGGCGATCTTTCAGCCCATGAAATGCAGTATGAGGCGATCTTTCAGCCATGCAGATGCAGTATGTGGCGATCTTTCAGCCATGCAGATGTGGTATGTGGCGATCTTTCAGCCGTGAAAATATAGTATGTGGCGATCTTTCAGCCCATGAAATGCAGTATGAGGCGATCTTTCAGCCATGCAGATGCAGTATGTGGCGATCTTTCAGCCATGCAGATGTGGTATGTGGCGATCTTTCAGCCATGCAGATGTGGTATCTGGCGATGATCTTTCAGCCGTGTAATGCAGATGGAGACAACGTTTAGTCTCGGAAGGCAGAATAGTAGCCTTATGCAATGTAGAAATGCAGATGGAGACAGCGTTTAGTCTCGAAAGGCAGAATAGTAGCCTTATGCAATGCAGAAATGCAGGTGGAGACAACGTTTAGTCTCGGAAGGCAGAATAGTAGCCTTATGCAATGCAGAAATGCAGATGGAGACAGCGTTTAGTCTCGGAAGGCAAAATAGTAGCCTTATGCAATGCAGAAGTGCAGATGGAGACAACGTTTAGTCTCGGAAGGCAAAATAGTAGCCTTATGCAAGTCGGGAGGCAGAATGCAAGAAATAAAATGGCAAATGGTAACGAAGCTTTCTTAGCTGATAACAGATTGCGATATTGTGACTACCGGGGCATTGTGAGACACGGAATGTCGCCGGTGTGTGTGGATAGAAATTGTGGGTAAGTGCAACGGTCTTGAGAATTGTATTCCTGAACAATGTTTGTCTCGTGAGTGTATAGTATGTTTGATGATTTCGCAATCCAAGTGCCTACATCCAAAGAAAAATTGTGAGTTTTGAAAAGAGGGGGAAGGTTAGTTCGTATCCCCACTGGCTCTGCTTGACCTGTTCTGCTTTGATCTGGTGATACCGTCTGCATCATTGGGGTAGCGTTGCTAAACGAAGCAGTTTCAAAAATAAACAAGCATGATTTTGTAAAAGTATGACATAGATGTATAATTAAAATAGTTTTTAGATGAACCGACGACTGTGACGTGGTTCGAGACATTGCAACCTCTCTTGCTACGGAATTTCGAGTCTCCTCCTCAAAATTCTGCCCCAGTTTAATGGGTTGGTGCTTCTGACTACTACTTGCAACGATTCGGCTGAAATTGCTTTGGAATTTTGAGGGTCCTCCTCAAAATTCTGCCCTAGTTTCGAATTTCGGGGGGGGGGGGATGAAAATTTTATTTAATTGTGACCGAACCCATAGGGCTGCCTACATATCCCCTCTTAAATGGGAATCAGGTCAGGCGTTTACATCATGCAGGGAAAACATAAAGATTACACATAGTAGCGCTTGACTACATCTGAATTAATCGGCTTTGGCCAAACTTCTCCGTCCATTTCTGCAAGTATGAGGGCTCCTCCTGTCAGAACCCGGTGAACCATGTACGGACCTTGCCAGTTGGGAGAGAACTTCCCTTTGGCTTCATCTTGATGCGGAAAATTTTTCTTTAACACCAACTGTCCCGGTGCGAACTGTCTTGGCTTGACTCTTTTGTTGAAAACTCTGGACATTCTGCTCTGATAGAGTTGACCAAGTCAAACTGTGTTCATCCTCTTTCCATCTATAAGAGCTAGTTGCTCATAACGACTTTTTACCCATTCTGCGTCGTCGAGCTCAGCTTCCTGTATGATCCTTAGGGAAGGAATTTCTACTTTGGTGGGAATGACCGCCTCTGTACCATAAACCAACATATAGGGGGTTGCCCCGGTCGATGTGCGGACTGTGGTGCGATACCCCAATAGAGCAAATGCTAACTTCTCGTGCCACTATTTATGCTTTTCTATCATTTTCCTCAATATCTTCTTGATATTCTTGTTGGGCGCTTCCACAACTCCGTTCATTTGAGGCCTGTAGGCTATGGAATTCTTGTGGCTAATCCTGAAGGTTTTCACACATAACTTTCATTAGGTCACTGTTGAGATTGGAGCCATTATTAGTGATGATTGACTATGGGATACCGAATCGACAAACAATGCGGTCGCGGACGAAGTCTGCCACGACTTTCTTAGTTACTGCTCTGTAAGATGCTGCTTCGACAGGCTCGACTGGTCCAATGACGTCCATTCTCCAAGCGGCGAATGGCCATGGTGAGCTTGTTGTGTGGAGCTCACTTGGAGGCACTCTTATCATGTCTGCATGAATTTGACAGCGATGGCATTTCCGAACATACTGGATGCAATCTGTCTCCATAGTCATCTAAAAGTAACCAGCCCGGAGTATCTTCTTTGCTAAAACAAAACCATTCATATGTGGACTGTAGGTCCCGGCATGAATTTCCTCTAGCAGCTTGGATGCTTCTTTTGCGTCGACACACCTTAATAATCCCAAATCAGGAGTCCTCCTGTACAGGATTCCTCCGCTGTGAAAGAAGTTGTTAGACAATCTCCGAAGTGTGCGCTTCTGAGTATGATTGGCAGAGTCCGGATACTCTCCCTTTGTCAAATATTCCTTGATATCATGGAACCAAGGTTTTCCGTCTGCCTCATCTTCAACATGGGCACAGTAAACTGGCTGATTATGAATTTTCATCGGAATGGGATCAATGAAATTCTTATCGGGATGATGTATCATGGATGATAAGGTAGCCAATACATCGGCGAATTCATTCTCGATTCTAGGAACATGTCGAAATTCTGTCTTCGTGAACCTCTTTCTCAACTCCTGTACATGATACAGATACGGGAGTATCTTGGAGTTCTTGGTTGCCCATTCCTCTCGTACCTGATGTATGAGTAAATCTGAATCTCCAATTACTAGCAGATCTTGAATGTTCATGTCAATGGCCATTTTAAGCCCTAAGATGCAAGCTTCGTATTCAGCCATGTTGTTGGTGCAAGGAAACCTGAGCTTGGCGGACACTGGATGATGCTGATCGGTTTCTGATACCAAGACTGCTCCTATGCCAGCTCCTTTGAAGTTTGCTGCTCCATCGAAGAACATTCTCCAACCATCATAGGACTCTGCAATATCTTCTCCTACGAATGATACCTCTTCATCAGGAAAATACGTTTTCAGGGGTTCGTATTCTCTATCCACGGGATTCTCAGCGAGGTGATCTGCCAGTGCTTGTCCCTTGGTCGCTTTCTGAGTTATGCAGACAATGTAAAACTCACTCAACAGGATTTGCCACTTGGCTAGCTTGCCAGTGGGCATGGGCTTCTGAAAGATGTACTTTAAAGGATCCATCCTTGATATGAGATATGTAGTATAGGCACAGAAGTAATACCTTAGCTTCTGAGCCACCCAAGTCAAAGCACATCAGGTGCGCTCCAAAAGAGAATACCGAGCCTCGTACGGAGTGAACTTCTTGCTGAGATAATAGATGGCTTGTTCCTTTCTTCCTGTTTCATCATGTTGCCCAGAACGCAACTGAAAGCTCCGTCCAACACCGCAAGGTAGAGTAATAGGGGTCTACCTGGCTCAGGCGGGACCAAGACTGGTGGTGTTGACAGGTACTCCTTGATTCCATCGAAGGCCTTTTGACAGCCGTCGGTCCATTTGGTAGCGGCGTCCTTCTTCAACATCTTAAAAATTGGCTCACAGATGACTGTAGACTGTGCTATGAACCAGCTGATGTAGTTGAGTCTTCCCAAGAAACTCATCACGTCCTTCTTGTTCTTTGGCGGTGGTAGTTCTTGAATGGCTTTGACTTTTGATGGATCCAATTCTATTCCTCGGCGGCTCACAATAAACCCAAGCAACTTCCCGACAGGAACCCCAAATGCACATTTTGCGGGGTTTAGTTTCAGGTTGTACCTCCGTAATCTGTTGAAAAACTTCCTCAGGTCTCTTATGTGGTCAGCGGCTTTCTTGGATTTGATGATAACTTCATCCACATATACCTCTATCTCCTTGTGTATCATATCATGAAAAATGGTATTCATGGCCCTCATGTAGGTGGCCCTGCATTCTTCAGGCCGAACGACATCACTTTGTAACAATACATTCCCCATGGTGTAACGAAAGCCGTTTTCTCAGCGTCTTCCTGATCCATCTAGATCTGGTGATATCCAGCGAAGCAATCTACAAATGACTGTAGCTCATGCTTGGCGCAATTGTCGATCAAAATATGTATGTTCGGCAAAGGGAAGTCATCTTTCTGACTGGCCCGGTTGAGATCCCGGTAGTCAACACAGACTCTGACCTTTCCGTCCTTCTTTGGCACTGGCACTATGTTGGCCAACCATGTCGGGTATTCTACTACCCTGAGACCCTTAGCTTTGACTTTCTTAGTGACTTCTTCCTTGATTTTCAAACTCATATCAGGCTTGAATTTTCTGAGCTTTTGCTTTACCGGCGGACATGTCGGATCGGTTGGCAGTTTGTGAGCCATAATAGACATACTTAGACCAGCCGTGTCGTCATATGACCAGGCGAATATGTCCTCACATTCCCTTAGAAATTCTGTGTATTCCTTCTTTTCTGATGGCGATAAGTGAACGCTGATTCGTGTTTCCTTGACGTTTTCTGCATCTCCCAGGTTAACAATTTCTGTCTCGTCCAGGTTGGACTTAGGTCTGTTCTCAAAGTTCTCCAATTCTTTGACAATCTCCTCTGGTTTGTCATATTCTTCTGAATCAATGTCTGTTTGTTGCATTGTCTCATTGCATGTCACAGTCATTGGTTCATCAAAATAAGTAATAGTAATGTTGTATAGGCAAAGTAATGAGAGAAAAATAATAATGAATGTTGATTCATAAGAAAAAGTCGAAATGCTTTGATAAATTTCATAACTGCTTTGAACTTTGAAGATCTTATTGCGTGTATTAAAATGCGAAAAGAAAGTCATTTAGTAAATAAAAATAGTGCATGATGTTTGTATTAGCCTTGCTACCCCGAGGCTCGTCGGGCTCTGGTTGTCCTGATGGTCCAATTGTTGAGATATGCCCCTCTGCTTAAGATGATCATGCCAGAGTGCACGAACTAACCTTTGGGGAGGGGCATAAAAACAAAAACAAAAAAAACAAAAAGGTAACCAAGTTAGTGAGGATCATAAAAAGTATTGCAATATTTAAACACATAGTGCAGGAATGTAAAACGTGTCCTAATTTGGGAACCTCTTTGTGCCCGAGGTAGGCCTAGCGACAAGTTGATTTGGAGAACTTGGAATGCTAAATGCTTCATTTTATTGATGAAAAAATAGACGAATCCCAAAATGACACTAAATAAGCAGTAAATAAAATCACTAATGGCCATTGGCCTTATTACATTTTATAAAGCGAAAAAGATAAACTCCTATCTATTTGGTCCCAGAAGGACCCTCCCCAGATTCGGCATCCTTTGCTCCGTCGAACAGCTTCCCCAACTCGCGAAGTCCCAGCAATAGGTAGGCCCTGGCCAGATATCCGCCTTCGGTTCCTTCAGCATTTTGGCAGTCTTCGACCCTCTTGAGAAACTTTCTTTCTAACTCCACTCTGCCTCGATCCAAGCATCCCAGTCGCTTGTTGGCATGTCCTTCCATTCCTCAATTAGCTTCTGGCTAGATTCTTGTATCTTGCGGTGCTCGCTTTCATACTCCCGATTCTTTTGCGCAATTGGTTGCATTTGACATGTGCCTCGTCCCTTTCATCTATAATCCCGTGACCTCGAGCAAACCCTGGCTGGCCTAGACCATCATGGTTGTCTTCCAACCAACCTGAGTAGAAAGGAGCGCAACCAGCGTGATACCTGTCTGGCTCGATGGTATCTCTCCCCATTATGATCTTGCAGTGCCACATATGCTGTGCTTGGCACTTGTAAGGACAATCATCCTCTTGGAAGTCAGCTCGAAAATGACTCATCTTGTCGACCCTGGGTATAACCTGCTTCCTACCAGCTTGCCTCATAACCCAAAGCGGGATGTAAGGGTGTGTCCCCCTGAGACCAATCAGGAAAGGTGCGTCTCTTGATCGGGCAATGAATTACTCCGTTGGAAACCATTCGAACATCCTTTGAATTTGCTCCTCGGTCAAATTATCAAATAGCTCGACCCATCCTTTAGCATCCTCTGGCTGAGCAAACATCCCGGGGATGTAATTCATTCGCTTTGGGTGATGGAAAGCGATGTGATCATCCCAGTCCCTACGCCGCATTTCTTGTTGATATTCGCCTCTTTGGAGATGTTCCATGAGCCAGAGTTGGAGTAATAGATTGCAACCTTCAAAGTGTTTTGCTCCTCGCTAACACTTCTCCAAGGCTCGGTATATGTCTGCAATAATCATGGGTACGATGCTGATCGACTGCCCATCAATCCCTTCCATTAGGGTTTTGGTTACCATAGCCAGCCTGGTGTGGATCCATGCTTTCTTCATTCGAAACACGATCAGCCCCAGGAAATAAAACATGAAGATAAAAACTCTGCGATGGATGTGTCCCAAAGATGTGATGGCAACTTCGCCAGAGTAGGTACGGTAAGACTTGCTGTGACCGTACCTTTCGTACAAGTAATCAAAAGGAATATATAAATCCTTCAAGAATGTTAATTCTGGATTCTTCTTCAAACCCATCATTTTAAGGAAGCCCCTACCTTTGCGGTTCTCAGGCATTAACAAACCCGGAGTTTCCCACACTAGACCGGCCAATCCTTCTATCTCCTCTAGCAAGGGTGTCATTTCGATGTCCCCAAAGCGGAACACAACCATTTCACAATCCCAAAATAGTGTGGCAGTTTCTATGATCTTGTTATTGGGTTGGATCTCCAAGAGGGAAGGTAGATTTCCTAGATATTTTCGGACGAGAGTTTGATCACTAGAGTGAAGATCTTTCCACCAGCTTAGCAGTCTTGGGTGGATGTTGGTAACCATGCCGAATCTGGGGATTTCGTGCCTCATTATCTGCAAAACAGAAGGGTTAGACCCTACCCCCACCAGACTCGACTATTTAACATCAACAATTAACATTAAGCATTCAGTTCTCCAAATAAATGCACAGGACGTGATGATGTCCGTTTGGGGTTTAGGGAAACCCAGTGGACTTTGGACAGGGCTATCTTAAAGGATCATTATGTGGACAACATAACTGACCCGGCTAGGTTTGACCATGATGCATGCACAATTTGAATAGAGTACGATTTCTATGGGGTTTTAGACTTGTACCCTTGAGCGGACAACTCAAGGGGGAAGGCTCGGAACTGTCGACTGCACCACTGATCAACTAGTTTTACCGTAAATATGCCTTTCCGAATTTAGGGGGTAATGATATAGGAAGAGCGCAACCACTCATTATAAGCGTTGCTATAGTATTTGTTTTGGAACGAGTAGAGTATGATGTTGAGCATGATTATGCAATAATTAAAAAGAAATCATGTTGACATGTATTTGCACATTAAGGAAGCGATAAAAGAGCAGTTTCATAATTTAAAGCAATAAAGGAAAGAAAACAAGGAAGACATGTCAGTTTTGCTTCTAAAGAAGAAATTAAATGCTGAAAGGAATTAAACAAATAATTGCACATAGAGAGAGGTACAAATTCACAAGAATAATCTGAAATGTTAAAAGCCTAAAAATCCCCAGCAGAGTCGCCATGCTGTCGCGCCCCCTTTTTCCCTCTTTGCATCGGAAAATCGGGTTTATGACATTTAGGTATGGGACAGCTCATTCCTTTTGGGAACTGGGTTTTGCATTTTTTGAAGAATCGCCACCTAATGATTTATGGTGCATTAGGACACCTATATGGTTCAACTACAACTACATTTTTGATAACTAGAGATAGGGTAAGGGATTGAAATTATCCCAAGAGAAAGGTGTTAGGCACCCCTCAGGATCCACTAGTGTGGTTCCTGGCCATACAGTTGTTGATACCCAATTTTTCCCTAAGTATTTTTATGTACTCAAAATATCCTCAAAATAGCATATACATGCATATATAAGCATTCCCAAGAGTTTTGGTAATTTTTTCTTATTTTAAATCAATTTATTGTCTATTTTAACAGTACAAAATCCAATAATTATTCCCAAAATTATCATTTTTTTGTGAATAACTTATTTTATTCTCATATTTACACCAAAATATAATTAAGGTAATTTTTTGTATATTTTTACAAATTTGTTTGGTATATTTAAAGCTAAATTGCATGTAATTGCAATTATAGCCCATCTTGTGATTTATGACATTTTACGTTTATATAATTAGTCCCAACATTTTTTTTAATTAATATTTATATAATACTTATTTATCCAGTGCGTTTAATTTGTTTTAAAAAAATCAATATTACCATTTTTATAAAATCAAAAGGGGAAAATTGGCTTACAATTTGGCCTTATTGCATTTCAATTTTAGCCAATTTGGCACTCCATCTCAGCCCCAATTTAAAAACCCAATTACCCAGCCCAATTAACACGTCTATCCGACCCATACCCTTTCTATCATACCCAAACCCGTTCCCCATTTAACCCGTTTAATCCCAGCCGTTGATCCTTTAGATCAACGGCTCTCCTCTTCCCTTTCCTTTTTAATTCAAAAGACCTTAAAACCCTACCTCATTTTTTCTCGACCGCCGCCTCTGAATGCTCTCATCTCTCAACTCTCTCTCAACTTACCCCAAACCCTAGCTGGCGCCTCTCCTCGAAACCCTAATCTATGGCTTCTCAGGCTCATCAGAGGCCTATACTAGCCTCTCATGGCTTCTGTGTGCTCGCTTCTAAAGGTCCAATGACCAGATCTTGAAGGGTTCCGACCAAGCCTTTGTTCGATGACTGTTCTCTGGTCGTCTTCAACCTTTGTCCGGCCAGTCGTGGCTATTCGAGTTCGATCTTCGACTTCTCTGCTCAGATCAATGGTTTCCAAAGCCTATCTCGTCACCTGGGTTTCTTACGAAACCCTAATCTCTAAGGTTCCTTCGATTTATTTTAGATCTGTCCTGGATCTATGTGTGTGTGAACCTTCTATGCGTTTTTCTCGAAGATTCTTAATTTTTGCTTTCAGAAATTCTTTATTCTTCAACTAGGGTTTCATGTCAAGTTATTTCAAATCTCTTCTCTGATTCTCGACATGTTTTACTGTGTTTTGTTTGTGTTATATTAGCATGTTGAAAACCCTAATTTTCTTGGGGATTTTGTTTGAGTTTCTTGGTCTGTTTGTTAATGGTCGCTTGATTTGCCTTATTTTTATCTGAGTTAGCATGTTGAAAACCCTAATTTTGGGCTTATCCGAGGTTCTGAACCTGTTTATTTGTTTATCTGCTTATCTCCTCTAAATTCGATTGATTTTTGAAAACCCTAGTCTCTTTGGGGATTATTCAATTTCTTTGAAGTTGTTTGTGCAACTCGTCAGTTGAAATTGCAGTATGCTTCAATTCTCTTGACTATTTTGGTTCTGAGTTCTTTGCATGCTTCTGATCTTCTTCTTTATTGTTAAAACACTGAAACTTGACCATCATGCTTCGAATGTCTTCTTTTGGTTACTACTATATGCTGTTATTTTGCCATAACTTGGCTTCACGTGTCTATTACTTGTGCATTCATTTATATATACTGAGTTCCTTCTGTGATTGATTCTCAAAACTTGTGATCAATTTTCAAAACTTTTCCTTTGTGAAATGCTGATTTTTACTCGCCTGTTAAGGAGTAATTGATTCTTTTCCTTGATTGGCCTCCCTGAATCTTTCCAAAAATAATTTCAAACCTTGTACTTAGACTTAATTGCCCATTGTATTACCTTACTGCTTCTCTTATGGCAACAGCCATTCTATTTACAAGGCTTATTCTCCCTTTCCTTATTTAAATCCTGTTAGTATCCGTTTGAATAAGAATCCCCTGATTAAAGGAGAGTCTTATACTAATTTGATTCTGATTTGTGACCATGCCATATTTGTGATAGACTTGTACTTGTTACCTTATTTCTCTACACGTTTTCAAAGCTATAAATACTCTCCTCCCTTTTCTTTGAACACACACGAACACAGAACACCATCTGAGTTCACAATTCAATTTCACTTAAAACTCTCTCTTTTGATACTTGTGCTGCTGTGGACTGTGTTTACTTTACTTTCTTCTGCACTTCTTTTGCTTCTCTACTGGTATGTCTCAGTTAGTTTACATGCCTCAACAACAATGTGTTTAATTCTGCCTATTTCCTTTAGTTGATATTTGTTTCCCTCTCCTTTATATTTCTGTATTTAAGTTATGTGTGTAATCAATTGTTTGTCATGAATTTGATACTCTGTGAATCCCCTTTACCCTTTTACCCTTTTGTATGTGAGTTGATTGTTCAGGGCATAGCAGCACCCCAATATTGCTGTCTATGATCCTGAACTGGGTTCATTGAACTCCTTAACTCAATCAATTCCCACTTCCCATTCTCCCCATTATGTGCTTGAGCCTTGACTTAGGTCTGATAGTGTCCTAATCACTATCCAGACCTTTGTCTGACCATCAAAAGGTCTGCTCCTAACTTGTTCATCTAGCAAGTGGTCAGGGGTGTGCCAGCCTACCTTATGGCTAGGTATGACCACCACCTGTCATGGCCCCCTTAATTCCCTTTCACTTTGCACTTACTCCTAGCTATAAGTTCTGCCCCTCTCTTGCAAGCCATGCTTTGGGACCCCTGAGCTCCCTCTGAACTTGGATGCCTGAGGGCTGGCTATTCCACACTGCACCATCCTGTTCATAATGGCATCCTGGGTGTAAGCAATGCCTGGAATCTCTGAGGTTCCTTGAAACTTTGAAACACCCTGGATAATGAGAAGGCTTTGGAGATCTGGACCCCGGAGTTGGTTAAATACATATTATTGGACATTAAGATTGAATTAGGCTGCTTGGATCTAGCTGTTAGTTTTTGATGTATTTTTATTATTTCAGTAGATTCATTGGGTTGTAATAACTTTTATAGAACTCGGGAAATCTAGTAAAAGGGTGTGGGAGGGGTTTTACTTTCTTGCATCAATAAAGGGTAGATATCATGACTTTAGGACTTTAATTTTTTCACTAGAAATACTGCACATAAGATGGTTCGATGTTTCTGATTCAAGTCACCTAGATACCATGCCTATAGGGTTTAACGTTTAATTATGATATAAGTCATCTAGAAATCCTGCCTATAGGACCTTAACGTTCATGTAATCAGTGCATATAGAAATCATCCCTATAGGGAATGCATATGCATTAGGCAAACTGTAGGGTAACTAAATAATTACCTCTTCTTACCAGTTCTTAACAGACTTTTTAAAATCAGATATAGATATCATAGGATTCCGCATCAAGTTCGTCCGATTCTTCTTAAGCAATAACAATCTGTTAACTGGTCTCTAATGTCTTAATGTTTTCAGCCTCAATCTTTTGACAAAACTCTTTTGAATCAGTACACATTTGAGTTCTTCAAATCAGCACCTCTTCTGAAATGGTTTCTTTATAAAATTCTGCCTAAACATTTTCCAACTCAGTTTTGGTCTTCCTGAAATTGTCTTTAAAACAGTTCTGCAGTTTACTCTTTCCTTAAGTATTTCTGACTCTGGAACTCCTTTTACGGTTTATACTCATGATTCTCTTAAAACTTATTTCTAAACTGACTGCAGTCTGTACTTTCCGGCATTAGACTACTTTTCTAGAACCAGTACTTTCTAAATCACTCGCTTAAAATACCTTAAGTTCTGACAATTGGATCCAAGTTGCATAATTTGGGCTTCCTGTCTAAACGTATGTATCGAACCAGTCCGCTCGCTGCTTAATTTTTAATTTTAAAGACCAAACCAGTATGTGTAAAGGCATGCTAAACTATATGTTATCTGATTTACGGGGTTTATGTGAGCCTTACCTGTTTGTCTGTTCATTCCCCCTACTTGTTACTTGTTTTTGAATGTCGATTAGAATTTTTGTCCTTTAAACTCCATAAAGGCCCCCATCCCTTTCTCCCCCTTTTAGGATTAGAAGTCCTAATGCCCCGGGACTGATAGCTTGGGACGGGTAATAGCATGCGATAGGCAAACGATACCATTCCGCGCTCCAATACCTTAACGGGGTGGGAAAGGGTAGACATGGAGATGATGATTACACGATAACACTATGCGTACAATTGAGTACCAGTGTTGTGCGAATGATCCATGTAATATATAAACCTAGGACCCCCCTCCCTCTTTATTAGTTTAATAATTTTCTGAATCTTAAAAAGCTGTTGCACTTTCGACTTCTGTTTTTCACATAATTTTCAGATTGTTCGCACTAAGTACTTGGCTTCTTCCTACTTGCACTTTTAACTAAACTGCTCCTTCCCTAAAATTCAGCACTTTTTTTCAACCTTTTGTGCTCCTTATTTGTAATAGTTTTCTCGTATTTGCAATGCTTACTTGTTTACTTGTTTGTTTGTATTCAAAGTCACAATTGCAGCATGGCCGGGAACCACACTAGTGGATCTTGAGGGGTGCCTAACACCTTCCCCTCGAGATAATTTCTAGTCCTTACCCAAACTCTGGTTCTTTATCTCAAATTCTTCCTTAAAGTGTCCTAATGCACTATAATCATTAGGTGGCGACTCTTCAAACTAAAAAACCCAATTCTCGCAAGGGAATAGAGTTGTCCTCCCGAATGTCGTATACCCGATTCTGAACTCCGTTTTGGAAGAAAAAGGGGGCGTCGACAACAGTTCTTTGTGAATTTGTGCGATTAGCAAGTAAACAAATAAGGCTCAAATAAGAGGGGATTTCAAATACATAAATGTTTGGGAGTGATAAAATAAAACAAAGTTTTGAAAGAGTTATAACTAAACATGCTGACGAATACAAGAAAGGTCCTAGGTTTATTTGTAATATGGACACATCAATGCAATACCCGGTGATCACTCCTCCAAAGAGGGGATACACGTGGCATTATCGCACCGGTCATCATATCCATATCTACCCTTCCCACCCCGCCAAGGTATTAAAGCGCGGATTAGTCTCGACCTCTATTGCATGCTATTACCCGTCCCGTTTCTATCAGTCCCGGAGGAATTTAGGACTACTATTCCTATAAGAAGGAGGTTCTAGGCTGACTCTCAGGTTTAAAGGCAAAATACTAAGAGACAAATAAGAACATATAGGACTGCATATTGGGGAAGACATATAAACAATTAAGAGTCTCAAATATACCTCCTCAAGCAAAGCAAAAAAAAAAAGTAGCATGACTTAAAACACATTTAAGGTCAGAATTTAAAATACTAAGACTAAAGGGGGGGGGGGAGTTTAGCTGTTGAAGCAGACCAATTTATTACATAACTCAGATAAGAAGTCCGAATCAGGCCTGCCTGCTGGTTGTAGTAATTACTGATTAACAAAAGCAGATTCAGTTTTGTTATTATTACCTAAGGCTTGCCTAGGTGTTTGGGTGAGATCCTATAAAAATGATGGCTATTACTGATTCAGAATGTGGCAAAGCAGTAACAATTTTACAACGAGCGATTTGAGACCCTATAAGCATGCTTGCTAAACCGTGTTAATAAGAAGAGAGTGGGTTGTTTAAAAGACTAGTTCAGAACATTATGAGATAGGCTGATTTTTAGACTAGACTAGTTTCAGATTTTATAGACGTTGGCATCTATTATTGCTGATTTTAATCCCCATAGACATGATATCTAGTTGAACGTGAAATGAATCAGGCAAGATTTACTTGAAATTCCTGTAGGCATGATTTCAATAAAAAGATACTGATTTTAACCTTATGAGCATGATGCCTGATTGTAGCCCTTTAGATCCTATAGGCATGGTATCTAAGTGTGGTAATAAGACATGCAGCATTTAAAGCGGATCCTACGGGCATGGTATCTAAATGAAGAAATAAATATGCAGAATTTAAAACAGATCCTATGGGCATGGTATATAAATGAAGAATTAAAACATGCAGAATTTAAAATAGATCCTATAGGCATGGTATCTAAATGAAGAATTAAAACATGTAGAATTTAAAACAGATCCTATAAGCATGTTATCTACCCTTCTAATAGCTAAACATGCATAATTACCCAGCCCTTTTTCATTAACCTACCCCAAATGTTTATTACAAATTATTACAGACCAGTTGCTGAATTACATCAAGAATATGTAAAAATAAGAAATTACAACCATAGGGAGCCTGATTCTGACTTCCTCTCTGAGTTATGGAACATAACGCCTCAAATACCACTTGTTTCGAAGCCTTTCTCAGACCTGGGTGTGTCAAAGCTCCCTAAGGGTCTCAAGGGACCCCGGGCAGTGCTCACACCCAAGTTTGCATAACCAGATAGAGATGAGTGCAGTGTGGAAGGGCCAGCCCTTATGTGTCCAAGTTCAGAGGGAGCTCATGGGTCCCAAGGCAAGGCTCACACAAGAGGGGCAGAACCTAAGTCTAAGAGTATAGTGGAAGTGCAGGAACAGAAACTTAAAACTGAGCGGAGAATAGAGAGGGGTAAGGGTGATTGAAAAATAGTAGTAGTAAAGCTAACATTACACAGAATCAGCATTTATTTATACAAAAGGGTCAGGGGTTTGGGAATTCATTGCAGAAAACATATGACCTGAGGAAGGGGTCAGGTCTGGGCATGCACAGCAATAGATAGTGCTGGCATGCCCATGAACCAGCCAGAGAATACAACACACAGAGGGGATATAAGGTTATGACCCCAGGGAGGGTCAGGTTTGGGGTCATGCACAGCAATGCCTAATGCGGACATGCCCTCCAAACCAACCAGGGAATACAACACATAGGGGGTACGGGGTTTTGGGATTCACAAGTCACAATAAGTGACTGACAGAGTTCATACATCAGAAAAACATTAATTCAGAAGAGAAAGGGGCGAATTACAGCATGCTTAGTAATGGAAATTTATTAACACAAGCAGGAAACAGGCAAGAGTGAAGGAAGTAGTAAAGAAACATGTTGTTGTTTATGCTGGAAAATTAATTAGAACATACCAGTAAAGAAGCAAATGCAGAAAGAAAAAGAAGCAATTTTCCCACAGCCTAGCCTTGGCTTTCAGCCGGCTAGACAAGGCAGCAACACAAGTAGTAACAGAGCAAAGAAAGAGAGTTTTTAGTGAAGTGTGNCTATCCAGACCTTTTGCTTGACCATCAAAACGGTTTGCTCCTAACTTGGTTCATCTGGGCCAAGTGGTCACGGGGGTGTGCCCAGCCTACCCCTATGGCTAGGTACTGACCACCACTTGTCATGGCCCCTTAATTCCCTTTCACTTTGCACTTACTCCTAGCTATAAGTTCTGCCCCTCTCTTGCAAGCCATGCTTTGGGACCCCTGAGCTCCCTCTGAACTTGGATGCCTGAGGGCTGGCTATTCCACTGCACTATCCTGTTCATAATGGCATCCTGGGTGTAAGCAATGCCTGGAATCCCTGAGGTTCCTTGAAACTTTGAAACAACCTGGATAATGAGAAGGCTTTGGAGATCTGGACCCCGGAGTTGGTTAAATACATATTATTGGACATTAAGATTGAATTAGGCTGCTAGGATCTAGATGTTAGTTTTTGATGTATTTCTATTATTTCAGTTGATTCATTGGGTTGTAATAATTTGTATAGAACTCGGGGAATCTAGTAAAAGGGTGTGGGAGGGGTTTTACTTTCTTGCATCAATAAAGGGTAGATATCATGACTTTAGGACTAATTTTTCTACTAGAAATATTGCACATAAGATGGTTCGATGTTTCTGATTCAAGTCACCTAGATACCATGCCTATAGGGTTTAACGTTTAATTATGATATAAGTCATCTAGAAATCCTGCCTATAGGACCTTAACGTTCATGTAATCAGTGCATATAGAAATCATCCCTATAGGGAATGCATATGCATTAGGCAAACTGTAGGGTAATCAAACAATTACCTCTTCTTACCAATTCTTAACAGACTTTTTTAAATCAGATATAGATATCATAGGATTCCGCATCAAGTTCGTCCGATTCTTCTTAAGCAATAACAATCTGTTAACTGGTCTCTAATGTCTTAATGTTTTCAGCCTCAATCTTTTGACAAAAACTCTTTTGAATCAGTATACATTTGAGTCCTTCAAATCAACATCTCTTCTGAAATGGTTTCTTTCTAAAATTCTGCCTAAACATTTTCCAACTAAGTTTTTGGTCTTCCTGAAATTGTCTTTAAAAACAGTTCTGCAGTTTACTCTTTCCTTAAGTATTTCTGACTCTGGAACTCCTTTTATGGTTTATACTCATGATTCTCTTAAAACTGATTTCTAAATTGACTGCATGTCTGTACTTTCCGGCATTAGACTACTTTTCTAGAACCAGTACTTTCTAAATCACTCGCTTAAATATCTTAAGTTCTGACAATTGGATCCAAGTTGCCTAATGTGGGCTTCCTGTCTAAACGTATGTATCGAACCGGTCCGCTCGCTGCTTAATTTTTAATTTTAAAGACTAAACAGTATGTGTAAAGGCATGCTAAACTATATGTTATCTGATTTTCGGGGTTTATGTGAGCCTTACCTGTTTGTCTGTTCATTCCCCCTACTTGTTACTTGTTTTTGAATGTCGATTAGAATTTTTGTCCTTTAAACTCCATAAAGGCCCCCATCCCTTTCTCCCCCTTTTAGGATTAGAAGTCCTAATGCCCCGGGACTGATAGCTTGGGACGGGTAATAGCATGCGATAGGCAAACGATACCATTCCGCGCTCCAATACCTTAACGGGGTGGGAAAGGGTAGACATGGAGATGATGATTACACGATAACACTATGCGTACAATTGAGTACCAGTGTTGTGCGAATGATCCATGTAATATATAAACCTAGGACCCCACCTCCCTCTTTTCCGGAGAAGGGTCAAATATGCCCTTATACTATTGAAAAAGGTTTAATATTATCCTCCGTTATACTATCAGTCCAAATATATCCCTAACGTTATACTATCGGTCCAAATATATCCCTGACATCATGAAAGTGGTACAAACCTACCCTTCCTCCGTTAACTGCCTCCCCTATGAACACATTTGATTGCTACCTCACCATTTCACCCTGTTTGCAGCTACCAAGTTCAATTACTTTGAAGTTCTATCATTATTTTGAAGACTTCACTGCCTATACTTCCTCTTGCTTTTCAAAATACCTGTTGCTTCTCCAGCCGACCCTGGAATTGTACGTACCTTTCACTTGACCTTACAATTTTGTGTTTTATTTTGCATTTCCTTGTGTTGCCGCTGAATTTGTAAGACCTATTTAGGGAAAATTTAGTAACACTTTTATTTTAACATAAAACGTAAAGAGAGAAAAGATGGTAGCCTTCCAGAAATGTGGTTGAAGAGAAAGAAACAAAAAAAATTAACTCTCGTGTATAGGTTGTTTTTCTTTCTCACCATGGTCAATTTTGATACCTTAAACTAGTTTGCCTGTATCTTTGCTTAGTTTTTTATATAAAACAAAATATATTTTCGTTCATATAAGCATGAATTTTGAATAGCAAAATCAGAATTTTCACGGTTCACATTGTTTCATATTATCTTTAGTTGTTAGCATTTCTTTTGATATAGTTTGTTCGTATATCTATGATCTGTGATTTTTCTTCAAATGAATGGGAAAAAAAGGTTGTGGGGAAGGGATGAAAATGGGAGTATAGTGGTGAGGTGGCAATGAAATGTTGTCATATGGAGGCAGTTAACGGAGGAAGGGTAGGTTTGTACAAATTTTATGATGTCAGGGATATATTTGGACCGATAGTATGACGTTAGGGCTATATTTGGACTGATAGTATAACGGAGGGCAATATTAGACCTTTCTCAATAGTATAGGGGCATATTTGACCCTTTTCCGTTATTAGTTTAACAATTTTCTGAATCTTAAAAAGCTGCTGCACTTTCGACTTCTGTTTTTCACATAATTTTCAGATTGTTCGCACTAAGTACTTGACTTCTTCCTACTTGCACTTTTAACTAAACTGCTCCTTCCCTAAAATTCAGCACTTTTTTTTACCTTTTGTGCTCCTTATTTGTAATAGTTTTCTCGTATTTGCAATGCTTGCTTGTTTACTCGTTTGTTTGCATTCAAAGCCACAATTGTAGCATGGCCGGGAACCACACTAGTGGATCTTGAGGGGTGCCTAACACCTTCCCCTCGAGATAATTTCTAGCCCTTACCCAAACTCTGGTTCTTCATCTCAAATTCTTCCTTAAAGTGTCCTAATGCACTATAATCATTAGGTGGCGACTCT
>NW_017678204.1:22571-23502 GCF_001879085.1 Nicotiana attenuata
TGCAAATTTTAGACTTTTAAAAAATACTTAAAATAAATTTGTAAAAAATATGCAAAAATTCCCTTAAGCTATATTTTAGCATAGATATAAAAGTTCAACAAGTGAATCACCAAAATGATAATTTTTGGAAACAATTATTGGATTTTTATGGATAAAATAGGGGTATAAATAGATTTAAAAATCCTTTAAAATTAAGGAAAAGTAGTGAAACACTTGGATATAATTATATATATGCATACATATACCATTTTGAAGTTATTTGCATATTGAAAATATATAGGGAAAAATTGGGTGTCAACAAATACTATCCATGAAGTTTCTATATTTTATAATCTTGGAGAAAAAGTTTTGTGTATGTCATATGATAATGCTTCTAACAACAATGCTGCTATTACAATATTAAAATTGCATCTACACCCATCACTTCCTGAAATATTTCATGTTAGATGTGCATGTCATATTTATAACTTGAATATGAAGAGTGTCCTTGAATTATTTAGAGATGAAATCACTTTGGTTAAGAGAGCTGTTGGTGTAATTCAAGGAAGTAATAGAAGTGCTAGTTGAAATGCATTTAAGGAAAAATGTGTACACTATGGACTAAAACCAAGACTCACGCCTGAAGAAATAGTTACTAGGTGGAAATATACTTATTTATTCTTAAGATGTTGTTATAATATAGAATGCCTATAACTGAAGTTGCTAATTCTCATTGTACCGATCCTAGCCGTTTGTTAACATCTAGAACTTGGGATATCATAGAAGATGTTGTACAATTTTTACAAAAATTTTATGTGGCTACACTTGAGTTTTCTGGAGCTTATTATCCTACTATTGTAAATGGTTTAGTTCATATTGCTGAAATTTCTCTTTTACTACATAATTTGAAGAAGAAAGAGGATATACTTTTCTTGTTTAATCTATGCTAGAT
>NW_017678205.1:0-3703 GCF_001879085.1 Nicotiana attenuata
AAGCTTTATGCAAAGTTCTCCAAGTGTGAGTTTTGGCTCAGTGCAGTGACTTTCTTGGAACACGTGGTGTCCAATGAGGGTATTCAGGTTGATCCGAATAAGGTAGTGGCAGTTCAGAGTTGGCCCAGACCATCCTCAACCATAGAGATTCGTAGATTTCTTAGATTGGGGGGTTATTACCGTCGGTTCGTTCAGGGATTTTCATCTATTGCATCACCCTTGACCAAATTGACTCAAAAGGGTGCTTTATTTAGGTGGTCGGATGAGTGTGAGGCGAGCTTTCAGAAGCTCAAGACTGCCTTGACCACAGCTCCAGTATTGGTTTTGTCATCAGCTTTAGGTTCATATACAGTGTATTGTGATGCTTCGAGAGTGGGTATTGGGTGTGTGTTATTACAGGAGGGTAGAGTTATTGTTTATGCTTCTCGTCAGTTGAAGCCCAATGTGAAGAACTACCCTGTTCACGATTTTGAGTTGGCTGCCATTGTTCACGTGTTGAAGATTTGGAGCCATTATCTGTATGGTGTGTCTTGTGAGGTGTTTATGGATCATCATTGCCTCTAACACTTGTTCAAGCAGAAGGATCTCAATTTAAGGCAGCGGAGATGGTAGGAGCTGCTAAAGGATTATGGTATTGCTATCTTGTACCATCCGGGGAAGGCCAATGTAGTGGCCGATGCTTTGAGTAGAAAGGCAGCGAGTATGGGGAGTTTGGCATATATTCCTGTTGGGTAGAGAACTCTTGCAGTGGATGTTCAGGCCTTGGCCAATCGATTCGTGATTCGTGAGGTTTGGATATTTTGGAGCCTAGTCAGGTTTTGGCTTGTGTGATTTCTCGGTCTTCTTTATTCGATCGCATCAGAGAGCGCCAGTATGATGATCCTCATTTGCTTGTCCTTAAGGACAGAGTTCAGCACGACGATGCCAGAGATGTGCTATTGGTGATGATGGGGTATTGAGGATGCAGGGCCAGATGTGTGTGCCCAATGTGGATGGGCTTTAGGAGTTGATCTTAGAAGAGGCCCACAGCTCGCGGTATTCCATTCATCTGGGAGCCGCGAAGATGTATCAAGATTCGAGATAACATTATTGGTGGAGAAGAATGAAGATGGATATTGTGGGATTTGTAGCTTGGTGTCTCAATTGTCAGCAGGGAAATATAAGCATCAGAGACGGGGTGGCTTGCTTCAGCAGATGGATATTCTAGAGTGGAAGTGGGAGCGATCACCATGGACTTTGTAGTTGGGCTCCCACGGACTTTGAAGAAGTTTGATGCTATTTGGGTGATTGTGGATTTGCTGACCAAGTCCGCACACTTTATTCCTGTTTGTACTACCGACTCTTCAAAGCGGTTGGCAGAGATCTATATCCGAGAGATTGTTCGCTTGCATGGTGTTCCAGTTTCTATCGTTTCAGATAGGGGTACTCGGTTTACTTCACAATTTTGGAGGGTCGTGCAGCGAGAGTTGGGTACTCAGGTTGAGTTGAGCACATCTTTTCACCCTCAGATGGACGGGCAGTCCGAGTGCACTATTCAGATATTGGAAGACGTGTTGCGTGCTTGTATCATTGATTTTGGTGGTTCATGGGATCAGTTATACCGCTCGCGGAGTTTGCTTATAACAACAACTATCAGTCAAGTATCCAGATGGCTCCATATGAGGCTTCATATGGGAGACGGTGTAGATCTCCAGTTGGTTGGTTTGAGCCGGGTGAGGCTAGGAATTATCATATAGACTTAGTGAAGGATGCATTAGAACATGTGAAGGTGATCCAGGAGCAGCTTCGTACAGCGCAGTCGAGGCAAAAGAGTTATGCTGACAGGAAGGTTCGTGGTGTGTCCTACAAGGTTGGGGAATAGGTTCTACTGAAGGTTTCACCCATGAAGGGTGTTATGAGATTTGGGAAGAAGGGTAAATTGAGTCCTCGGTTCATTGGGCCTTTTGAGGTACTTCGGAAGATTGGGGAGGTGGCTTATGAGCTTGCTTTACCACCCAGCTTGTCGAGTGTGCATCCGGTATTTCATGTCTCTATGCTCCAGAAGTATATTGGCGATCCGTCTCATGTATTGGACTTCAGCACAGTTCAGTTAGATGGTAATTTGACCTATGATGTGGAGACAATGGCTATTTTGGAGCGTCAGGTTCGAAAATTGAGATCAAAGGATATAGCTTCAGTGAAAGTGCAGTGGAGAGGTCGGCCCGTGGAGGAGGCTACCTGGGAGACCGAGCGGGAGATGCGGAGCAGATATCCTCACCTATTTGAGGCTTCAGGTATATTTCTTGACCCGTTCTAGGACAAACGTTTGTTTAAGAGGGGGAGGATGTAACAACCTGGCCGGTCATTTCATAAGCTACCACTCCGTTTTCCCCATTTCTGCTTCTTTATGTCTTGTTCAGCTGTATTATGTGGTATCGGGTTGGTTGGTTTGGGTTCGGAATGGTTTGGTTGAGTAATGAGACACTTCGTCTCTTAAGTTGGCCTTTTAGTTGGAAAAGTCAACCGGAAGTTGACTTGTGAGCAAACGATCTCGGAACTTGGTTTTTAGGATTCGGATAGCTTCGAGAGGTAATTAGGGACTTAGGAGCGTGATCAGAATGTGTTTTGGAGGTCCGGAGTAGATTTAGGCTTGAATTGGCGAAAATAGAATTTTGGCATTTTCCGGTTGGTAGTGGAAATTTTGATATATGGGTCGGAATGGAATTCCGGAAATTGGAGTAGGTCTGTTGTGTCATTTGGGACGTGTGTGCAAAATTTCAAGTCATTTGGACGAGGTTTGATAGACTTTTTGATCAAAAACGGAATTCGGAAGTTTTTGGAATCCTTAGGCTTGAATCCGAGGGTGATTTGGTGTTCCTGTGTTGTTTTGAGTGTTCCGGGGGTTGGTACAAGTTTGAATAGTGGTATTTGACTTGTTTATACTTTTGGTTGAGGTCCCGGGGGCCTCGGGATGATTTTGGGAGGTTGTCGGAGAGAGTTGAGTTGAGTTTGAGCATGTTTCAGCTACTGTTCCTGTCATAACCGCACTGCGGATTGGGGACCACAGGTGCGGCACGCAGAAGCGGACAAGGCATCGCAGATGCGGCCAAAGTGGAGAAGGACTTGAGCCGCAGATGCGGAGCTTTGGGCGCACCTGCGATAGCGAAGGTGCGGGTGTTTGAGCGCAGGTGCGAGTTTGGGCGGATAAGTGATTTCCGTAGGTGCGAGAATCTTGACCGCAGATGCGGTATTTCTGGGGTAGAACATATAAATAATGGACTTCGCGATTTTCAGCTTTTCTTCACCATTTTTGAATCGGTTTTGGAGCTTTTTGGGAGATTTTGAAGAGGGAATTCAAGGGAACTTCGTTGAGGTAATATTATTGAACCTAAAACTCGATCCTATGGCTTTTTCTTACTGATTAGACTTGGAATTTATGAAAATTAAGGGTTAAAAATTGTAGAACTAGGGCTTGAAATTGGAGACCCTTGACTAGGGATTTGAGGGGTCGTTTGTAGTCGGATTTTGGTATATTTGATATGTACGAACTCGCGAGAATGTAAGGATTCTATTGATGTGACTTTTAATGGATTTCGAGACGTGGGCCCGGGGGTCGGGTTTGGCCAATTTCGGGATTTTTGATGTAATTTGATTATTTTCGCATGGGTTTCGTTCCCTTAGCATATATTGATGTTATAATTCTGATTTTGGATAGATTCGACAT